>NW_007252584.1:736076-736732 GCF_000164805.1 Carlito syrichta | reverse complement strand
ATTTGCATTTCTCTGATGAGGAGTGAGGCTGAGCACTTTTTCATGTGTCTGTTGGCTGCCTGTATATCTTCTTTTGAGAAGTGGTATCTGTTTTAAATAGACTTTATTTATTCATTTATTTATTTTTCTAAGTTGGGGTCTCACTCTGTTGCTTAAGCTGGAGTGCAGTGACTCCATCACGGCTCACTGCAGTCTCAAACTCCTGGGCTTAAGAGATCCTCCAGCCATGGCCTCCCAAGTAGCTGGGACTACAGCTATGCACCACCACACTCAGCTATTTTTATTTATTTTATATTTTTGTGGAGATGAGGTCTTGCTATGTTGCCCAGGCTGGTCTTGAACTCCTGCACTCAAGCAATCTTCCTGCCTCAGCCTTCCAAATTGCTGGGATTACAGTCGTGAGCCACTGCACCCAGACTTAGACTTTATTTCTTAGAGCAGTTTTTGGCTCACAACAAAACTAAGCAGAAAATGCAGAGATGTCCCATATATCCTCTGTCTCCACATATGTACAGTCCCTCCTATCAAAACCCCACACCATGTGTTAAAAACCAATAACCTGAGCCGGGCTCGGTGGCTCAGCCTGTAATCCCGCGCCTTTGGGAGGCTGAGGTGAGTGAATTGCCTGAGCCCGTGGGTTCGAGACCCGCCTGGGC
>NW_007252584.1:732178-735787 GCF_000164805.1 Carlito syrichta | reverse complement strand
CAGAGTGAGACTCCAACTCAAAAAAAAAAAAAAAAACCAATAACCTGCATTGACACATCATTATCATTCATTCTAATAGGTGTGTAGAGGTACCTCATTATTTAAAATTTGCAATTCTCTAATGATATATGATATTGAGTATTTTTTCATGTGCTTATTTGCAATCTGTATAAATTATTTGGTGAAATATTAGTTCAGGTCTTTCATCCATTTTTTAATTGGGTTGTTTGTTGGGTTTTAAGAATTCTTGATATAGTTAAGATAACAGTCCTTTATCAGATGTGTCCTTTGTAAATATTTTCTCCCTGTGGCTTGTCTTCTCATTCTTTTGACACTGTCTTTTGCAGAACAGAAGTTGTCAATTTTGCTGAAGTCCACCTCATCAATTATTTCTTTCAGGGATTGTCCCTCTGGTGTTGTATCTAAAAAGTCATCACCATAACTCAAGATCATGTAGATTTTCTCCTGTATTATCTTCTAGAAATTTTATAGTTTTGCATTTTCCATTTAGGTCTATGATCCACTTTGAGTTAATTTTTGTGAAACACGTAAGGTCTGTGTCTAGATTCATTCTTTTGCATATGGATGTCCAGTTGCTTCAGCACTGTTTGTTGAAGAGACTATCTTTGCTTCATTGTATCGCCTTTACTCCTTTGTCAAAAATGGATTAACTATATTTATGTGGTTCTATTTCTGAGCTCTGTATTCTGTTTCATTGCTCTATTTGTCCATTCTTATAACAATATAACACTGTCATGATTACTATAGCTTTTTAATGAGTCTTGAAGTCAGGTAGGACTTGTCTTTTGTTCTTCTCCTATTAATATTATGTTGTCTTGGTCTTTGTCCTCTCCATATAAATTTTAGAATCTGTTTTCTGATACCAACAATATGACTTGCTGGGAATTTGATTAGGGTTTTGTTGAATCTATAGATCAAATTGAGAAGAACTGACATCTTCACAATATTGAGTATTTCCATCCATGCACATGGACTATCTCTCCATTTATCTAGTCCTTTGATTTTTTTTTCAATCTCTTACTTTTATTTTTATTTATTTTTTGTAAAGATGGGCGTCTTGTTATGTTGCCGAGGCTGGTCTCAAACTCCTGACCTTAAGCAATCCTCCCACCTTGGCCTACCAAAGTGCTGAAATTACAGGCGTGAGCCACCATGCCCAGCCAAGTTCTTTGATTTTTTTCATCAGAGTTGTATATGTTTTCTCATATAGATCTTGTACATATTTTATTAAATTTATACCTAAGTATTTCATTTTCTGAAGTGTTAATGTAAATGATATTGTGCTTTTAATTTCACATTCCTCTTATTCATTGTTGGTATATAGGAAAATGATTGACTTTT
Organism: Carlito syrichta; assembly: GCF_000164805.1. Classification (NCBI taxonomy): domain Eukaryota; kingdom Metazoa; phylum Chordata; class Mammalia; order Primates; family Tarsiidae; genus Carlito; species Carlito syrichta. Next base: position 734,425 of record NW_007252584.1, on the reverse strand, counting down.
TAATATGAGCCTTGTATCCTACAATCTAGTTCCAGGAGGGTTTTTTGTTGATTATTTTGAATTTTCTACATAGATGATCATGTCATTTGCAAACAAAGTTTTATTTCTTCCTTTATTATCTGTATTCTTTAAAAATTTCATTTCTTGTCTTATTATATTAGCTAGGGTTCAGTACAATGTTGAAAAGCAGAAATGAGAGGGGACATTCTTTTCTTGTTTCTAATTTTAGTGACAAAGCTTCGGATTTCTCACCATTAAATGTGTTGTTAGCTGCTGAGTTTGTATAGATGTTCTTTATCAAGTTGGGTAATTTACCCTCTATTCCTAGTTTGCTGAGAGGTCTTTTCCTATCATGAATGGGTATTGATTTTGTCAAATGCTTTCTCTGCCTCTATTGTATGATCATATGACTTTTCTCCTTTAGTCTGTTGATATGATAGATTACATGAATTGATTTTTCAAAGGTTGGACCAACCTCACATACTTGGGATAAATCTCATGTGATGGTGGTGCATAATTCTTTTTATATATTGTTTGATTAATTTGCCAATATTTTGTTGAAGCTTTTTGCAACTATGTTCATGAGAACATAGTTTTTTTGGAGGTTTTTGGAAGTTTTTTTCTTGTAATGCCTTTGTCCAGTTGATATTAGGGTGATGATAACCTCGTAGAATAAATTAGGGAGTATTCCCTCTGCTTCTATCTTCTGGAAGAGATCGTAGAGAATTGATATAATTTCTCTCTCACTTTTGGTAGAATTCACCAGTAAACCCATCTGGGCATGGTGTTTTCTGTTTCAGATGGTTACTAATCGTCAGTTCAATTTCTGTAATAGATATAGGCCTATTCGGATTGTCTATTTTTTCCTATGTGAGTTTTAGCACATTTTTTAAAGGAACTGGTCCATTTGATCTAGATTATCAAATCTGTGGGCATAGAGTTGTTCACAATATTCCTTTATTATCTTTTTTTTTTTTTTTTGAGTTGGAGTCTCATTCTGTTGCCCAGGCTGGGATGCAGTAGCATGATAATGGCTCACTGTAGCCTTAACTTTCTGGGCTTAGGCAATCCTTCCACTTCAGCCTTCTGAGTAGCTGGAACTACAGATGCATGCCACTATGTCAGGTTAATTTTTTAATTTTTTTGTAGACATGACTTCTCACTATATTGCCTAGACTGGTCTTGAACTCCTGGGCTCAAGAAATTCTCCTGTCTTGGCCTCCCAAAGTACTGAGTAACAGGCATGAACCACTGTTCCCAGTCTCCTTTACTATAGTTTTAATGTCCATGGGATTTACAGTGACGGCTTCTCTTTCATTTCCGATATTAGTAATTTGTGTATTCTCCTTTTTTTTCTTAGTAAGCCTGGCTAGAGGCTTCTTTAATTATTAGTCTACCAAATAATGAGTTTTTGGTTTTGTTGATTTTGTCTATTGATTTCCTGTTTTCTACTTCACTGATTTCTGCTCTAATTTTTATGATTCCCTTTTTTCCTGCTTACTTTGGCTTTAATTTGCTCTTCTTTTTCTAATTCCCTAAGCTTGAACTATTGATTTTAGATCTTTCTTCTTTTTTAATATATTGATTCAATGTTGTAAATTTCCCTCTAAGCACTGATTTCACTGCATCAGACAAATTTTAATAAGGTGTATTTTCATTTTTATTTAATTCAAATTTTTAAAAGTTCTCTTGAGATTTCTTCTTTGACCCATGTGTTATTTCAAAGTGTGTTGTTTAATCTTCAAGTATTTGGAGATTTTTCTGACTACCTTTCTGCTATTGATCTCTAGTTTAATTCCACTGTGGTTTGAGAGCAGACACTGCATAATTTCTATTTTTTTAAGTTTGTTAGGTGTGTTTTATAGCCCAGAATATGGTCTATCTTGGTGAATGTTCCATGTGAGCTTAAGAAGAATGTAGTCTGCTGTTGCTGGATGAAATGGTCTCTAGATGTCAATTCCATCCAGTTAATTGATGGTAGTGTTGAGTTCAGCTATGTCCTTACTGATTTTCTGCCTGCTGGAGCTGTCTGTTTTTAATCGAAGGGTGATAAAGTCTCTTAACTATGATAGTGGATTTATCTATTTCTTCTTTTAGATCTATCAGCTTCTACCTCACATGTTTTGATACTCTGTTAGGCATATACACATTAAAGATAGTTATATATTCTTATGAATGAACCCCTTTATCATTATGTAATGACCCTCTTTTTTTTTTTTTTTTTTTGGAGTTGGAGTCTCACTCTGA
>NW_007252584.1:725892-731952 GCF_000164805.1 Carlito syrichta | reverse complement strand
TGAGGTCTCGCTGCCCAGGCGGGTCTCGAACCCGCGGGCTCAGGCAATCTACTCACCTCACCCTCCCAAAGGCGCGGGATTACAGGCTGAGCCACCGAGCCTGGCTTATCTTTTATATTTAAAGGGGGTTTCTTGTAGCCAACATACAGTTGGATCTTGTTTTTTATCCACTCAATTTTTGTCTTTTAATAAGTGTATGTATGCTATGATGTTTAAAGTGACTCTTGATGTGATTGGATTATTATCTACCATATGTATTACTGTTTTCTATTTGTTGCCCTTGTTCTCTGTTACTGTTTGGTCTTCCACAATTTTTCTGCCCATCTTAGTTTTAATTTAGCATTTTATATTACTTAGTACATTCTCGTCCTTATTAGCATATCAATTATACTTCTTTTTTTCACTTTTTTTAGTGGTTGCCTTAGAGTTTGCAATATACATTTACAACTAACACAAGTCCAGTTTCAACTAACAATACACCACTTTACAGGCAGTGCAGATCCCTTATAACAACAAAATAATTCTAATTATTTTCTCCCATCTCATAATTTCTTCCATTCATTTCACTTATATATAAACTATATATAAGCATTTGTAGTTGAGTATATGATTGCTTGTATTACTTTTAACAAACTGTTATCAGTTAGATCAATTAATTATCATAATACTATAAGAAAGGGACTGGTAGTGGGAAACTGCCAGGAAAGGGGGGTGGGATGGGCAGTTGAGGGAAACTGCCATGATGAACATTTGTATACCTGACCCCGAATTATACCCCACATCTTTAAAATAAAAAATTTAAAAGTGAAAAAAAAAATGAGAAAAATTAAAGTTTTTATATCACCATCACTTACTGCTTCTCCAATGTTCTTACTTTCTTTATATAGATCTGAGTTTCTGAACCATATCATTTTCCTTCTTTCTGTAGAACTTCTTTTAACATTTCTTGCAAGGCAGGTCTATGACAACAAATTTCCTAGAGTTTTATTCAACTGAAGCCTTTATTTTCCTTTGCTTTTAGAAGATAATTTCACAAATAGAGAATTCTAGGTTGGTGATTTTTTTCTCTCTCTCAGCACTTTAAATATTTCACTCCACTCTCTTCTTGCTTTCATGGTTTCTAAAAAATTGAATGTTACTCTTGTCTTTGCTCCTCTATAGATAAGGGATTTTTCCCTCCTGGCTTTTTCGAGATTTTTCCCTTGCCTTTACTTTTCTACAGTTTGAATATGATATGACAAGATGTAGTTTGGGGGGGACATTTATCCTGCTTGGTGTTCTCTGAACTTCCTTGATCTGTGATTTGTTGTCTGACATTAATGTGGGGGAAATTCTCAGTCTTAGTTCTTCAAATATTTTTCTGTTCTTTTCTCTCTTCTCCTTATGGCATTCCCATTAAACATATGTTATACCCTTTGTAATTGTCCCACAGTTCTTGGATATTCTGTTTTGTTTTGTTTTTTTCATCTTTTTTTCTTTCCATTTTTATTCTGGAAGTTTCTGTTTACATATCCTCAAGCTTAGGGATTCTTTCCTCAGCTGTGTCCTGTCTACTAATGAGTCCATCAAAGGCATTCTTCATTTCTATTACAGTGTTTTTTATTTCTAGCATTTCCTTTTTCAAAATTCTTTCTTATAATTTCCCTCTCTGCTTACATTGTTCATCTGTTCTTGCATGCTGCCTACTTTATTCATTAGAGCCCTTAGCATATTAATCACAGTTGTTTTAAATTCCTAGTCTGATAATTCCAACATCACTGTTACATCTAAGTCTAGTTCTGGCGTTTGCTCTATCTCTTCAAATTGTGTTTTTTTGCCTTTTATTATGCCTTGTAATTTTTTTTTATAGCTGGTCATGATGTGCTATGTAAAAGGAACTTGGTAAATGGGCCTTTAGTAATGTATTGGTAAATTGTGGTAGGAGAGGAAGTAGTCTATAATCATATGAATAGGTCTAAGTCATTTAGTGAACCTGTGACTCTAAACTGTTAGCTTCACAAGTGTTTCTCAGTACCTCTCTCCCCCTCCACACCTTCTGTAGGAAAAGATGACTAGAATGGGCTACACTTGAGTATTTCCCTTCCCCCAGGTCAGTTCGGCTTTGACAAAACCCCAATAGTTTAGGCTCTGATAAAGCAGTTTCTCTTGAGGAAAAACCTTGTTAGGAAGAACCGAATGCTCTGATGTATTTCAAATTGACTCTTTTTCCCCTGCCCCTGCTGGACACATGAGAGAATTCTTAGATATTCAATATGAGAACCTTGTTAAGTCCTTTGAGGTAAAACTTGCTAAAGTGTAGGGACTCCCCTATGATTGCTCCTCCCCCACTAGAGTTTTTATCTCTCAGACTTGTCCACACTGAACTTGTCAATTGTAGTTCAAGTATTCCTACCTTAGCACTGGAGGTTTCTATTCCATTAAGTTGTAATTCTCTGTATCTATCTGCCTGTCTGTGTCTCTAATGTTGGGGGCAGCTATTTGCCCTGTTCCCTTAACTTCTCTGATGAATCTAAGAAGAGTTGTTGATTTTTTAGTTTGTTCACCTCTTTCTTGTTAGGATGGAGTGACAGTTTTCAAACTCCTTATATCCCAGACTGGAAACATCCAAGAAAGGTTTCTAAGCAAAAAAAAAAAAAAAAAAAAAATTAGAGACAATCAGATTTGGTTTCAAGATGGAAACTATGACAGCAGTGTGAATGATGGGTTAGAGTAAAGAAAGGCAAGTGACCAAAAGATCACATAAAAAGCTCTTGGGACAAACCAGGCCAGAGACAAAGACCTGGATAAGGTAGTAGTCCTGGGAATAGAGAAGATCCTATAGGATTTGGACAGGGAATAGAAGAGAAAGGACAGGTGCCAGTGGTGGAAGAAAGAACTCTATGTTCATTTTCACTGAGACGTCAGGGGAGAGGTACCAAGTAGTGTCAGAGAATTTTTAGTGAAGAGCTTTGGTCATAACTGGAGTTAAAATGTTGTCAGTTATCATCTGGCACCTAGAAGTTGAAGCCATAGAAGAGTCTGGAATCATATAAGGAGAACATGTAGTTGAAGAAGAAGAGATACAAGAAAAAACTCTGAGAACACCAATTATGTGGAATATGCCAAGTTTCTTATCAATAGATTAATAATTTTAAAATGTTCATGTATTTGCCTACATTAGTTCAAGAATAAGCTAATAAAGAACATATTTTGGTACAGTTTTCTCTCTTTATGTAATTTAGAAAATTTTCATGTGGATATTACAAAGGAGCATAGTTCACTCAAAAACATATGAAGCATTCCAGTGTAATTTTGCCTCATATTTTAGAGTGCCAGTAAAAAAAAAATCAAAATTTGTTATTTTCAGATAGAAATAAATACTATGGTTTGGAGCAGAAACTCAAGAACGTACCAAGTCTGAGATTTAAGAGTAGGCTTTGTTTTTTAAACCATACTTTTAATAAATGTTAATTTTGCAATTTTAAAGACACTTAAGAATATTAAATGAGTGGTAAGATTGGTTGTTTTTTCTTTTTCCTTTATTCAAAGAAAATCTTTCAAAGCTTCACACTAAAATGTTTTTTGCTTTAAATTCATTTTTGTAGTTCAGCCTGACTAATCCTCTGAAAAGTAGAAAATGTTATAGAAGAAAAAAGTCATATCATAGAGAAAACGTTGTATTTGTTGTTAGAAAACCCTGGATCCATTTCTGAGTCTCTTACTAATTGGGAAGTCTTTTGTTGTTGTTTTTCTTCAAGTGTTTTTATTAGGTTCCACTGCAAGACTAGGGTCAATGTGATGTGAATCCAAATCCAGTCAGCACACACCTGCAAGCCCAAAAAACAGAGCCAAAGCAGGAACATCTGTGTCCCAGGAGCAGCCTGATCCGAGTCAGGCTGTGGCCAGACCCTACCTCCTCTCTGGGCCAAAACTAATTGGGAAATCTTTTCTTTTCTTTTTTTGTTTTTCGTTTTTTTGTTTTTGCTTGTTTGTTGAGTCAGGATCTCAGTCTGTCGCCCAGGCTGGAGTGCAGTGGCATGCTCAGCACCTCCAACTGCTGAGCTCAGGTGATCCTTCCACCTCAGCCTCCCAAGTAGCTGGGACCACAGGTGCATGCCACCATGCATGGCTAATTAAAAAAAAATTGTGAAGACCAGGACTCACTATGTTGCCTAGGCTGGTCTTGAGCTCCTGTGCTCAAGCAATCCTTTCTCCTTGGCCTCCCAAAATGCTGGGGTTACAGGCTTGAGCCACTGTGCCTGGCCAAATTGGGAAATTAATCCTAAGGTACTTAGCACTTCTGGGACTCTGTTTCCTTCTGGATAAAAATGAAGGAAGGGTCATAATCTACCTACTCATCAAAGGATACTTAAAGAGCTCAAAATAAATACATGAATTAAACTTCTTAAACTAAAACATTATGAAAAACAAGGTATTATTGGAAAAATTATGACAGTATATCAAGGAAGGGAATAAGGACTGCAATACCAAAACATGTACAAAATCATCATGGAGTTTTGTCAGGGCAAGATGAGTTTGGAGATTGGTGATACATGAAATGAATGTACAAATGACTAGTCTCTACTTCTAGGTGAGAAGCTCATGCCTTTTGTAAAACAACTGCAGTTTAATCCTATTTTAGAATTGCCAAATAATCCCAATGGATAGGGGGGAAAGTTATTTACAGAAGAATTGCAGCTAATAAGCACAGGAGGAATGAGAGAATTACAAAATCATTATTTTTTTTCTGAGTTGGGGTCTCTCTCTATCACCCAGGCTGAATGGAGTACAGTGGTGTGATCATGGCTCACCACAGCCTCAGACCACTGGGCTCAGAGGATCCTTCCACCTCAGCCTCCTAAGCAGCTGGGACTACAGGCATGCACCACCATGGCGGCCTAATTTTTAAATTTCTGGTAGAGACAGGGTCTTGCTATGTTGCTTGTGCTGATCTCGATCTCCTGTACTCAAGTGGTCCTCCTGCTTAGGCCTCCCAAAGTGCTGAGATTACAGGCGTGAACTACTGCACCCAGCTCAAAATCACCATTTTTACACTCCCAATGAAATAACTGATGCAGGTAATAATCATCGAGGGATGCTAAAACCATTAGAGGAAAGGTTGCCATGGAATTAGACATTATCAAGGTGCCAAAGTATCACCCCACTAATTATTCACTGTTCGTAAAGGACAAACATCTCTACAGTCGTTGGATCAGACTGTTATCACCTGAACCCACGGGTCAATCTAAAGGAGGGATAACAGACATTGTCCGCCTCTTGATGTGAAGGAATAAGAAGTGCACTGTGTTGCCTATGAAATACTGTATTCTCCAAACTATTGAACTTGATTCCAATCAGGCCAAGATCTAACTTCTACTTTAGAAGAAATACAGAGGATAAAGGAACAGGTTGAACACCATTGTAATAAAGCAAGCAGTGTAATTTAGAAAGTGGAATATTCCACCAGACAACTGGCCTGGTTGTTGCCACAAATCAATGGCATGAAACAAAAAGAAGGAGGAAAGACTGTCATAAAGTAGAACAGATTTAAGAGTCATAACAAAAACATTGTGAGGATCTTGTTTAGGTTCTGATTCAAATAAACTAACTGTAAAAAAAAAAAAAAAAGAGGCAGCTGGGCGCAGTGGCTCACCCCTGTAATCCTAGCACTTTGGGATGGCTTTGGGATGCTGAGGAGGTAGGAATGCTATAGACCAGGAGTTCAAGATCAATCTGGCAACATAGTGAGACCCCTGTCTCCATAAAAAAATAATAAATTAACCAGGCATGATGGCACATGCCTGTAGTACCAGGTACTCTGGAGGCTGAGGCAGGAGGACTACTTGAGCCTAGGAGTTTGAGGCTTCAGTGAACCAAGATTATGCAACTCCAACCTGGGTCAGAAAGTGAGACCTGGTCTCAAAACAAAATAAAAAAAGTGGGGAGGGACATTTTTGAGACCATTGTGGAGTTTGAATATGACGAGTATTAGATGATGTTAAGGAACTCTTATTAATTTCATTAGACATGATAATGGTATTATAGTTATATGAGAAATCATTCTTTTTTTTTTTTTTTTTT
>NW_007252584.1:716991-725718 GCF_000164805.1 Carlito syrichta | reverse complement strand
GCTGCCCAGGCGGGTCTCGAACCCGCGGGCTCAGGCAATCCACTCACCTCAGCCTCCCAAAGGCGCAGGATTACAGGCTGAGCCATCAAGCCCGGCTGAGAAATCATTCTTAATTGTTAGATATGCACACTAAAGGATTTTTGTTTGTTTTTTGAGTCAGGATCTCACTCTGTCACCCAGGCTGGAGTGCAATGACATAATCAGGGTTCACCAAAGCCTCGACCTTTTGGGCTCAGGAGACCCTTCTGCCTGAGCCTCCCAAGTAGCTGAGACTACAGGCGTGCACCACCATACCTGGCCAATTTTCTGATTTTTGTGTAGAAACGAGGTCTTGCTATGTTGTCCAGGCTAGTCTTGAACTCCTGGGTTCAAGAAATCCTCTCTCCTTGGCCCCCCAAAGTGTTGGGATTATAAGTGTGAGCCACCACACCTGGCCATAGATATGCACACTAAAGATTTTAGAGGTTAAATGTCATAATGTCTGAGATTTGTTTTAAAATATTTTAATTTAGAAAAAGAGAAAGAGAGGTCAGGTGGGGTGACCATGCCTCTAATCACAGTACTCTGGAAGGCTGAGAGGCGGGAGGATTGCTTGAGCCCAGGAGTTTGAGACCAGCCTGGACAATATAGCAAGACCTCGTCTCTTAAAAAAAAATGAAAAATTAGCTGGGTGTGGTGGTACACACCTGTAGTCCCAGCTACTTGGGAGGCTGAGGTGGAAGGATCGTCTGAGCCCAGCAGGTTGAGGCTGTGGTGAGCCATGGTCATACCACTTCACTCCAGCCTGGGAAACATAGTGAGGCCCTAACTCAAAAAGAAAAAGAAAAAAAGAAAAGAATGATACAAAGGAATGTCTTGAAGCTCCCTCTGTAAAATGTGATTTGGGTCCCTTCCATTGCCATCTGCCATTGCTCTAATCTAGGCCACAGGGAAGAGATTCCCTGGCCTCTGGCAGCGACCTCCCAGCTGGTCCCTCAACCTCCAGTTTCCTCCCCTTCTATCTGTTTTCCATGTTGCAGGCAGAATGACCTTCCACAATGCAAGTGTAATCATGCCATTGCCATTGCTCCTAAGAGAAATTCTAAACACATAAACAGGCTTGAAGAGTCCTTTAAGGTTTCTTTCTCTCTCTCCCAAATTATCTATCCCCATTCTCCCCTTCTCTTTCTTGTCCTCTAACTCAGAGACTCTAGACATAACTGAACTTTTTCAGTTTCTCAAAAGAACTCATTCTTTCACCTCTGAGTCTTTGAAAGTGCTCTTCCTTCTGTCTGAATGGCCTTCCCACCATGTCACCACGCTGACTTCTGACTCATTCTTCAGTTGTCACCTTCAATGTTGCTTTCACCAGCTGTCCTTGTGTTTTTATAGTATCCTCCATTTAGCAGTAACTACTCTGGATTGTCATTTCTTGCTTAATTCCTGTAAGCTTCTCACAGACAGGGTTGTATCTTGCTTTGGTATCCTCAGCATCTGGTGCAATACCCGGGGAGTAATAACAGCTTGGTAAGTGTTTGTCGAATGAATGAATGACTGCTCTACCAGAATAGCTTCCTAACTACTTTACCTTACTCCAGCTTCTTCTCCTCTAATTCTTGTTAGACTCATCTTTCCAAAACACCACTGTTTTCATGCTAAAAACATTTAATTGCTCCCCTTTTCTTACCAGATCAAGTGCAAAAGTTTTCAAGGGCCTTCATAAGTTTTCCCCATGTTCTCTAGTCAACATTGTATTATGAAGAAGATTCTTTTTCCGGAAATGATGTACAATTTTTATTTTTTTTTTTGGCAAGAGAAGAACAAAATCTTCCAGGGTCCCTCGCCAGTTTTCATTTGCTGGAAGTAGAGGGGGTAAGGTGGGCGTGGAGATCTGGGTCCTTCAGCTGTCCTAGAGCAGCCCAAACCAGCTGACATGGGAGAGGGGAAGTCCTAGTGACTGCTTTTGCCTGGGAGGCCAGATAGTACTGTGCAGGGAAGGAGAAAGTGAAGAGCTGGAGGCTGCTACTGTAATGATTGGATACACAGCTAAAACCTATTTTCCATAGTTACACAACCTCTTAACATCAGGAGGTTGATGAGACCCTGGATCTTGGGTGCATAAAAACCCCATGTCTCCAGGATTGTGCCTGCCAGCAGTAACACTGAAGCAGCAGGAAGATGGCTTCCACCTCACTTCTATCTTCCAAAGTCCAAATGAGTGGCAGAATCGACTCTAATAAGAAAGGACCGAGGAGAATGTAGATTTTTTTTTAGCTTTCTAGCCCTGCAGTATGGAATATCTATGAGAAGGTGGTGGAAAATGCATGCCAAGTGCCAACTGACCCCACCCAAACTAGTGGAGGGGGGCGAAACAAATGACAGAAATAGTGGTAGCAGTAGCAGCAAGAAAATGCCAATGACTTTGAACCTTCTTTGTACTTATGAGAGAACTGCCCAAGTCTGTGACAATAACCTAATTTTCACAAGATTATGTATATTTCCATCATTTGAACTTTCACACCTCAATTTACTCATTTATAAAATGAGATGGTTAGGCTAGACTTTTATTACTTTAGAAATAGTCAAATTCAGTAACTACATTGAGGTCATAACTGCATATTTGCTTATAGAACAGAAGGAATATTTTGATCTAAAGCAAAGTGTTCATGCTTTCAAGAATGCACAGCATCTGTAATTAGACTAATAATACATTATCCAGGAAACCAATTTTAGCAAAAAGATACAAATTTTTGACAGCAGCATACTGATTTAGTGCTTATATTTATCATATCAAATGTTTACATGTGGTATGTAAATGGTTGCCTCTAAAGGAATTGAAAACAGCCTCTCTACTCAATAATCTTGTCGGTACTAATAATCTGTTTAACAAACCTTTTCATTATAGAGCATTCAAAGGTGCACTACAGTTCAACCATAAAGTCAATGTTACAGGCATGGTCGTTAATGAAGCTTAATTATAATTATTAGATATGGTAGTAGCTACACAGATCATTTGAAAGAATATTATTAGCCCTCTGTAACCTGCCTCCTTGTATTGCCTTGGAGTTTTCTAGTGAGTGATGGGTTACATGATAAATCTGTATCTTGCCTCTAGGGCAAGCAATACGGCATAGTGGAAGGATCTGGTTGGCTTCAAGGACTTTCCCTTCACCTACTATCCACCAATTCTCTGAGCAGTTATATTTAAATGTAATCTTATTTCCAGTTTAGAACAAACTGAGCACAAACCCAAAAGCAGAGTCAGCCACAGATGGTAAGTTGTCCCGATAATGCCTTTGGCCACAGATTAAAAGTCATGATAAAGCTTCAGCATCCGGGAGATAAGGGCATCAAGATCTAGAAGCTACAAACATAGAAATCATGGCATATCTTTTGCTATTTAGAAAGACCTCACATTCTGATCTCCTCACACACATGCGTGCCTTGGCCTACCCAGCTACCACATATAGTGTCTACATATTGGGCATATGGCTATGTTCCTCTCTCTTTTGTCTGCTGTAGCTTCTGCTATGTTTGTGCTTCTTACAACCACCTCCTTTGTCCTGACAATTTTAAAGCAACTCAATTACTGTGAAATCAGGATTTGTAAGCTCTGGAAATTTTGACATTCGCTCCATCATTATGTCATTAGTGGGAAACCACAATGAGAAAGGTAGAATCTATTTCTATTTTTGATATCCACACACAACAATTAAATCTCAATGAGCAGCAGGAGCTGCTGTCTCTGTGAATGTGCCATCTGGGCTTTTGTCAGTGTAGCACTCAGGCAACTGTGCCCTGCAGATCCAACAGACTTTGCCCTAGCACCCAGGAAAAGGTGGCCTGGTGAGAAGTCAGACATTAGAACTCAGCTCTCCCATCCGTGAAGGCAACATTTGCTGGAAAGAGTCCCCCAGACAATATAAATTGTAAGGCACAAATTCTAATTTTGTGCACCCAGGAACTGCCTGAAAGTGCTCAGAAAAGCATAAGCACAATGCAGATACAAAGCAATTGGTATCAGGTCCACCCTTGAAATATCAAGTCATAAAGAGTAGAAGAAGCACAGAGTTAGAGTTTTAATTAGATGAAATTTGTAATTAAAATAAAATTTAAATGGAATCCCCCAAAGAGATTGGCCTGCAAAGACTATATCCAGTGAGAATTCAAGCTGTTGTAGTCGATTTTAATTACATTCTTGAAATAGAAGCCTGCAAATGGAATTTGAATAGACAGTGTAGATAAATCTTTGCTCCATTGACACATTTTACTAGCGATATTTTCAGTATACCCAAATTGGAAGGTGATAACAATAAATTGATAAAGAAGCATTATAAAGAAGATTGTTGGTCCGGGCTCAGTGGCTCACATCTGTAATCCCAGCATTTTGGGAAGCCGAGGTGGAAGGATTACTTGAGCCCAGGAGTTCGAGACCAGCCTAGACAACATAGCAAGATCTTGTCTGTAAATAAAGTAAAAATAAAAATAAATTAGCTGGGAGTGGTGCTGCGTGCCTATAGTCCCAACTACTCGGGAGGCTGAGGCAGAAGGATTGCTCAAGCTCAGGAGGTCAAGGCTGCAGTGAGCCATGATTGTGCCACTGCACTCCAGCTTGGGTGATAGAGGGACACCCCAACTCAAAAAAAAAAAAGATTGTCAGAAAAGAGATCCAAAACTAGTGTTAAAACAACTTAAATTCTGTTGTTTGTTTTTAGGAGAGTAAGTGCCTGGAAGTTTATGTGATTGGTAGTAAGAAAGCATAAATACCATTTTAAAATTTCTCTTCCCTCTGTAGAACTGTAAACTAAATTTTCTCTTATCTCTTTAGCTTGCAAAGTAAAAGTGAATGTATGCATTTCTGTAATATGGAATATTCCTACATATTTAATAGAGAAGGTCAGAAACAGTGAAAAGGTCTAACTAATTTCTAAATTACTCCTGTTTCTACATCTTATTTAATACTGTCTGCCATGGACTGGACAACTGCAGGTGGCTTTTTAGATAGTAATACTGTATTCATTTTTTATGGCTCCTGTAACTAGTTACCACAAACTTAGTGTATTAAAACCACAGAAGTTGATTCTCTTATAGTTCTGGAGGCCAGAAGTTTGCAATCAGTTCACTGGGCTTAAATCAAGGAACTTCCCTCTGGAGGCCCTAGGGGAGAATCCATTCCTTGCCTTTTCCAGCTTCCAGTGGCTGCATTCCCATTGCTCCTGCCTTTGCTTCTGTGATCACATTGCCTTTTCCTCTTGTGTATGTGCAGAAGCTCCTTCTGATTCCCTCTTAAATCACAAGAACCCGAACCCTTGTTATTACATTTAGGATGAATCCAGATAATCCAGGATAATCTCCCCTCCTCAGGCTCCTTAGCTTACGTCTGCAAAGTCTTTGTCACATAAAGTGGCATTCTCAGATTCCAGGGATTGCACATTGTTTAGCATACTACAAATATAAATAGTATTAATAGCCAATATTAGGATTCATCAAGTGGGAAGTACTGGGATAAGCATGTACATCCCTTTAATCCTCATCATCACCTAAGAGGTAGACATACCTGTTACCTCATTATACAGATGAGGAAACTGAGTCTTAGAGAGGTTACTTGTCCATGGTCACACAGCCACCACCAAAGCCCAATTTCTTGGTAACAGGGAAAATTAGGACCAGGAATAATTTAGTACATTTGATAATTACTCTTCTAGTAGCAGCGGCAGCAGTAGTAGTAACTAGAGCCTGGATCCAGTCCATTGATGAACTTCAGGCCTTCCTGGCAGGTTTGTAGGCCTGGCAGTCAGCTGAACGTTTACCTGCATGAGGGACGGTCTTGGACAGTTCTTATTTTAGCCTTCCAAGGATCAGCAAGATCTCTATTTTTCTTATTTAGCACTCCAGCTTCCTTTAAGAAACGCCACTTGTTCCATTCTATTTGGTTCTGGTTCTGGCGGGGCATCCAATTATATCAACTGGTTTCCTTGACCACAAAGGTTCACACATGCTCAAGTCATCTATTGCTACGTAACAAATGACCTCAAAACTTAATGACTTATAACAGCTAACAATTTTTTACCTCAGAGTTTCTAAAAATCAGGAATTTGGAAGTGACTTAACTGGGTGGTTCTAGCTTGGAGTGTCTCATGAGGTGGTAGTTCAGATGGGACTACAGTCACCTGAAGGCTTGATTGTGGCTGAATGATTCACTTCCAGGCTCACTCACAGGGCTGTCGGCAGGAGATCTTAGTTCCTTATCATATAGGCCTCTCCTAAGGAAGTGGCAACTGGCTTCTCCCAGAGGGTATGATCTCAGAGAAAGATCATGAGGAATTTGCAGTGCCTTTTATAACCTGGCATCAGAAGTCACACACCAACACAATTGCCTTATTCTATTGGTCACACAGACTAGTCTGATACAATGTGGAAGGATGTTATGCAAGGGCATAAATACCAAGAGGCAAGGATCACTGGGAGTCATTTTGAAGACAGGTGATCGACCACAGCATTTGACTCAGCTACCTCATCCATTTAGCCACTGATTTGCTCAAGGGACAGGCATATAAACCCAAAAGGCCCAGTCAGAGTGAGTCTCTGAGAATTATACATGTGAATGTTGGGAATAAGAACCACTCTCATTTACCTTGGATATGGAGCTGGGATGCTATAAGCCTAAGGGCTTGAGCAATCACATTCCCATCATATGGAGGAAACCCTTATAAACCAGAAGAGAATGAGGCCAAGTAGAGAAAGACGCAGAGCTAAGAATTGGAAATAGAGAAAAGTCTGATAACATTTTGTGGGACCCTGATCTCTCCATGCCTGAAGTTCACCCCTAGATTTCCCAATAACACAGGTAAGTTCATTTCCTTTCTTCCCCCCGTCCCCTTAAACTAGTTGACTTGGGTTTCTGACTCTTGCAACTGGAAAGGCCCAGATTCATACACAGCTTGAGGCACCTTCTAGGAATGAAGTCATCCCACAAACATAGAGACTTAGGTGCCGTGGCTCATGCCTGTTATCCTAGCACTTTAGGAGACCGAGGTAGGAGGATTGCTTGAGGTCAGGAGTTTGAGACCAGCCTAAACAACATAGAGGGACCCTATCTCTACAAAATTTTTTAAAAAGTAATCAGCGTGGTGGCACATACCTATAGTCCCAGCTACTCAGGAGACTGAGGCAGATGGGTCACTTGAGGTCAGGAAATCAAGACTTCAGTAAACCAAGATTTTTGTGCCACTGTTCTCCAGCCTGGGCGACAGAGTGAAACTCTGTCTCTAAAAAAGAAAGAATAGAGAATCAAACTCAGCACAGTGACAGGGCCTTTGCTATGTGAGGAGCTGTCCCCAGAAAGGAATCGGTTACTCAAATTTGTCCCACAGCCTCACTCCCTTAGAACCAGGTCTAAACCCCATGGATAAAAGGAGAAGGGTTAAAATGATTAGGAAAACAATTTTATTATAAACTCTGTAGGATTTGGGAGCAAAAGCAGTCCTGAATGTGTGCCCTTGTGACAATGGGTCACAGCAAGTAGAGGAAGAGGCACTTTCACTGCTTCCACAACAGTTTTTGCAGACTTGAGAACCCCAGCTGAAAGGTACAGCTGATGCTGCGGTGCAAGGGACTTCCTGGTTGCCGTCAGCACAGCTATGGCCAGATGTCCAGATGCCGGGTGTGGTCTGTAAATGTGCCTGCTAGAATTGATTACTTTCCAAACTTGGGGGGGGGGATATAAACCCAAAAAGCCCAGTCAGAGTGAATCTCTGAGAATCATATATATGGGTGCTGGAAATAAGAACCACTCTCATTTACCTTGGATATGGAGCTAGGATGCCATAAGCCTGAAGGTTTCAGTGATCACATTCCCATCACATGGAGGAAACCCTTATAAACTTGAACCTTGTGATGCTCCATCCCTGTCCCTGGGAGCTTTGCCCTGCAAAGGACCAAGCACAGATATTTACCCCTAATAAATGATCTAAAAATATTGATTGGGTTGGAAGCCTAATGGAATGGAAACATCCTTTCTGGTGTCATCAAATGAAGACATAATGATGATCAGCCAGTCACAGTGCCTTACTCTTGTAATCCCAGCACTTTGGGAAGCCAAAGCAGGAGGGTCACTTGAAGGCAGGAGTTTGAGACCTGCCTGGGCAACATAACGAGACCTTATTTCTATGAAAAATAAAAAATTGGCTGGACATGGGGGCTCTCACCTGTAGTCCTTGCTACTCAAGAGGCTGAGGATCTCAGAGAAGAGAAGGCAATCAGGGGTATCCAAATAGGAAAAAAGGAAGTCAAGTTATCTCTCTTTACAGATGACATGATTGTGTACCTTGAAACCCCTAGAAAATCTGTCAAAAACCTCCTTACACTGATAAAGGACTTTGGCAAAGTCTCAGGATATAAAATAAATGTGCAAAAGACAATCGCATTTCTTTACACCAATAATAAACAAACAGAAACCCAAATAAAAAGCACAATTCCATCCACAATAGCCACAAAAAAATGAAATACCTTGGCATCTTCCTAACCAGAAACATGAACGACCTTTACAATGAAAACTACAAAACACTGCTCAAAGAAATCAAAGATGACACAAACAAGTGGAAAAATATCCCATGCTCATGGATTGGAAGAATCAACATTGTGAAGATGTCCATCCTACCTAAGGCAATCTACAGATTTAATGCAATACCCATCAAATTACCAGCAACATTCTTCTCAGACCTAGAAAAAACAATACAGGAATTCATA
>NW_007252584.1:684603-716383 GCF_000164805.1 Carlito syrichta | reverse complement strand
GCACATGTATGTTTATGCAGCATTGTTCACATATCAAGAACCTGGAATCAATCATGCTGTCCATCAAAAGAGGACTGGATTAAAAAAATGTGGTACATATACATGATAGAATACTACGCAGCCATAAAAAAGAACAAAATCATGAATTTTGCAGCAACCTGGATGGAACTAGAGTCTATAATACTGAGTGACCTCTCACAGAAACAAAAATCTGAGTATCACATATTCTCACTCATATAGTGGACCTTTAACATCCATCGTAATACTATAAGAAAAGGACTGACAGTGGTAGGAAACTATGGGGGGGAGGGGAAGGGAGGTGGGATTAAGAGTAGTAATATCTGTCTGGGGGCAGGGAAACACCCCTTATCAACAAGGGTGCCTAAACGAAGCATATTTGTATACCTAATCTTTAACTGTACCCCACAATATCAAAATAAAAAATATTGATAAAAAAAAAAAAAAAGAAGCTGAGGATCACTTGAGACCAGGAGTTGAAGGCTGCAGTGAGCTATGCCACTGCATGCCAGCCTGGACCCTAACTCAATCAATCAAAATATAAATATATGAATATAAATAAAACTTTAGGGCATTAAAATTCTCAAAGTTTAACATCCATATTTAAATTTCCTAAAGAACTCCTAGGCTTTTAAAAAGTGTTAGTTATATAGAATCTCAGAGGTTTATTAGGAAGCAAATAACTTTTGTTCCTTTCAAGAGAAGGAACTGCTCTTACAAAACACACAGTAGGCTGGGTATGGTGGTTCATACCTGTAATCCCAGCACTCTGGGAGGACAAGGCAGGAGGATTGCTTGAACCCAGGAGTTCAAGACCAGCCTAGGCAACATAGCGAAACATCATCCCCTACACAAAATAAAAAAATTAGCCGAGCGTGATGCCATGTGCTATAGTCTCAGCTACTGGGGAGGCTAAGGTGGAAGACTCGCCTGAGCCCAGGAGATCAAGGATGCAATGAGCCATGATGGTGCCACTGCACTTCAGTCTGGGTGGCAGAATGAAACCCCAACTCAAACACACACACACACACACACACACACACACACACACACACACACACACACACACTCCCTTTCAGGTGCCTGCTGCCTTGAGACATTAGATGGCACTGTGGGACAACTAGAAAGCAGTTGTTTTTTAATCTAGATTGGGGGAAGATGGGGAGCAAACTCAAACACAATTTTCTGCTTGATCTGGACCTGTTTAAAATCTACATCTTAAGTAAATTTAAATTTTTTTAATTTTAAGAAATTAAAAATTAAAATAAAATAAAATCTACATCTCCAGGGCTGGAAGATTAAGAAATCTTCTGGATGAAGAAAGATAAAATTATCTTGTGGAGGAAGAGAAATAAGTTGTTGCTCCATGTGATATGTTGTCTGAAAGGCCCCATTTAGTGGAAGAGTGGAGGGGAGGCTGAGTTCAAGTGTTTTGAACACATTCCTCAGCCTTGTCCATGGATGTGCCTCATATGATGGTTCTGCTTCATCAGCCCCTGAGAACATTAAACAAATACATCCAGGGGGGTTGTAGGTACTATTAAAGTCTATGTGTTCTATACTCGGATGTATCCCCTCACTACTCAAATGGATCGGTTGCGTTGACATCACCTGAGAGCTTGCTAGAAATGCAGAATCTCAGGCCCAGACACCCTGAGACAGAATCCCTCTCACTGAACAATGCCTTCCTAGATGACCTAAAAGCTTTTGACAAGTTTTCAGTTATGCAGAACCCCAGTTCATCAGTGTTGTAAAACAAAGCAATCCTAGCCAAACCAAACCAAACTGAAGAAACAGATAATTTATGTTCCTTTAAGGAAAAAAAATTACTCTTGTATTAATAAAATACACAGTAAAATAACTTGCGGTGATTGCTGCTTTAAACCAGAAGATGGCAATGTAGGACTATCACAGCTGCATTTCAAGTCATTTGGAGAAAGCCAGAGAAACAGACATGATGGAACACAATCCTATGCTTGATTTCAGCCTATTTAGAGTCTTTGTCTCCAAAGTCAGAAGATTAGGAATTCTGGAAGAGGAAAAACAAAAGAAATTTAGAGGAAATGGTGAAAACGAAGACAAGGATTCTTCCTCTGGAAGGGAAGGAAAAGAGACATTTACATGTACATGCCAGAAAGGCCCCCTAAAATAGTCTCTTAAAACCCTTTGGATCACTGCTTAAAACACAAATGCACCTAGGAGATAACACATTTCACCAAGATTAATGCTTTTCTGGGCATTAATTTGTCACCTTGCTTTATGGTTGCTGCTTCAAGTGTTTTATTAGGTTTAATTTAATTTAATACCCTGACGGCAAAGAAACTTCCCCCAAACAGGCAAGACTTGCCAGGGAGACAAGAGGATCAAGCCCGAAGTGCAACCAGGTGGGACCCCAGAGTCAGGTCTCTGGGAACTGGGTCTCACAGGGAGAGGACCCTGAAAGGGGAGGGAGCTCGACTCCAAGGGCAAATTTCCATTGGCTTGCTCAGAGGCATTTGCCAGTCTGTGCTTTCATGGAGGAGAGGCTGAGTCCAGATACGCTGGGTTGTAGACACATTCCTCAGCCTCCCCATAGCACCAGAGAGAGCTCAAGGCTCAACATTGTCATCATGTGACCACGTCCTCACCCATTGTCAAGGCCTGTTAAAGAGTCACAGACGACTGAAAACTAAATTGAGAAGCATCTTAAGAACATGATACCAAAGCTTCATATAAAAGTTACAGAACCTGAGCCACGTTGGAGACATTATTTTAGGAAGAACAATACCCACACAGACATTCCATTTCTAGGAGTCTCCTCCAGTAAAGTGGTCAGATTTAGCAAAAAAATAAAAATCAAAAAAATCAAAAAAATTTAAAAAGGGCATCCAGTTGAATTTAATTTGCAGATAAACGATGACTGATTTTTTAGTATAAATATGTCCCAAGCAATATTTAGAACAAACTTACACTAAAAAATCATTTAGTGTTTATCTGAAATTCAAGTTTACCTGGGCATCCTGTATTTTATCTGACAACCCTACTGCTAGAGAAACTCTCACACATGGGTTAAAGAGACATGCACAAAGATGGTCACCGCAGCCATGTTATGTAATAGAGAAAAGGCAGAAGCAACTTTACTAGGTCTCTATGAGGAAAGAAACACATCCTCAACCAAACACAGCCTATTGGGACAGGGAGAGAAAGGGGTCTCTCCCCTCACCTCCCATCTTCTGCTGGGCTTTCCAGTGGCAGAGCATCTGAAAGCCAGAGGGCAAAGAAGCCTGGGGTTTGCAGCCTGTGGTGTCCTGGAGCTTCCCCTTGCATGGTGGGAATATTTATACCAAAGAAATCAGCAAATACTACAAACTGGGTCATTTTTCCCCCACAGTACTTATTAACCATTTGTCGGCACCCTACTGTCAGTTTCCCAGACACAGCAAGGTGAGGAAAATGGAGACTGCCCAGCATAACTGTTGCATCGTATTCCATTGTATGAGTCTCCATTTACTTATCCATTCTCCTTATGAGGCAGCCACTCTCCCTTAACGCTGTTTCTTCCTGGATCTCAGTAGCTGTCCTTCCTCTTGGTCCTTCAGGCTTAGGAGTGATGACTGTGTATCATTTTGGGACCATCCAGGAGAGAGAAGCCATCCAGCAACCTGAACAGAGGAAGTTTAATATGAAGAATTATTAATTACTCCAATTATATATTGGAGTAATGAGCGATCGGCTAGTAAGAAGAGAACACTGGAGAATATAGGATTAACTGATGTAAGAAGCAGCCAGTATCCCCACGGCTATGACAGAACACCCAAGGAAGAGCAGCACCTCCTGTTCCAGGGCTGAGATTCAGACCTCACTGGGAGGGTACAACCCTGGCTCACTAAAAGCTTGAGAAAGCGTTGTGCTGTTGCGACAGGGGGACTGAAAAATCTCTGCTCTGGAACTTTCTGGGGATCTTCCTTCTAGGGCTAAAGGGAAAGCTGTTCACAGTAAAGCATCTCACTGAAGGCTGCAAAAGCACCTGAGGTGTCAGGGAAACCTGCTGGCTGCAGAATGCTGCTGGCTGCTGCACACAGCAGGAGCCAGGCACTGGAGAAGTTAAGAGTGCTGTAGGAGCCTCCCCAGCAAGCACACTGAAACCCTGTTTTCCTTCATGTCATTCCTTGACCCTCTGCTGATGCTTAATATCATGCTAGCTAGCAAAAACAAAATAAGACTCAGATCCAGATCCTTTTTTTTTTTTTTTTTAAAGAAATGAGGTCTTACTATGTTACCCAGGCTGATCTTGAACTCCTAGCATCAAGTGATCCTCCCACCTAGACCTCCCCAAAGTGCTGGAGTTACAGATGTAAGCCACCACGCCCAACCATTTTTTTTTCTGAGTCAGGGTCTCACTATGTCACTCAGGCTAGAGCGCAGTGGCACAATCATGACTCACTGGAGCGTCGACCTCCTAGGCCCAGGCGATCCTCCTGCTTCAGTCTAGGAGGCTATGCCCCTATGCCCAGTTAACTTTTTATTTGTTTTTTTGTCTGTTGTTTGTTGAGATGAGCTCTTGCTATGTTGCTCAGGCTAGTCTTGAACTCCTGGGTTTAAGCAATCCTCCCATCTTGGCCTCTCAGGGTGTTGGGATTACAGGCTTGAGCCCCCATGCCTGGCCCACTTTTTTAAAAGGCTAGTCAAGTGAAGCAATAGGAACAGAGAAGGAAAAAAGAAATCTGTAACTGATTGTGATCAGTTTAGTTGTAAACAGCAGTACACTTGGACCAACCCAGATCCATTTTCACAGAGCGGCCAGGAAGGATGAATTGGAGCAAAGATAATCAGCACAAAACCTTTCCGATGATGTTAGCCTATGGGTGAGTCACCATCCTTCTTTGTTGGTTCCCTTAAGTCTGCCCACATCAGACACTAACTGTCTTCAGTTAAACCTTTTGGGTATGTCATCTCTTTCTTAATGTGACCTGAACAGATGCAATGGGTACAATGAATGACAGTCACAATAAATGAAGACATCAGCATAAATAAATCTCAAAATAAAACCTTAGTTTTCTGTTTTTGTTTTTTTTAAAGGCACATTGGAACAGGATAGGTCAAACAAATTTGGTTAAATATTAGCATCTGTTAAATCTGGGAGTTGGTGGCATGGTTGTCTATTGTAGTGGTGTCTTTACCCTTCTTTGTGTTTGAAATGTTAAAAAAGTTAACAATTTTAACTATTGTAAGGTAGTTGTTAAATATAACGCTTGATATGTCAGTGCTTGGTTGGCACAGAACATACAGAGATGTAGGGAAAACTGACAATTTGACATGCCAGTGCAAGAAATCTAGTGATGGCAGTAGAGGATTGATTCTCAGATGAATGATGTTAAAAATAAACTGCTATAGAGACATTCAGAAGAGGGAAGGAGCATTGGGCTAGAGATCTCAGGAAGGCTTCCAGGAAGAGTTGGAATGGAATGGGGTCTTGGAGACAGGCTGGGATTAGTGAATTTTGTGAAGCACAGTGGATCCAGAGCATAGGGCATCTGAATGGTGGGTCTGCAGTTATAGTTCAGGGTAGAGAACTAGTGGGAGCAGGCCACTGTCAAGCTCAAAGCTTCTCCCTACCCGGGTCATTCTACTCGTACCTCCATCCATCAGGCAAAGAGCAGCCTCCAAAAGACCTCCAGAGTCCCATGAGGAGCCCGGATCTTTCTTTGTAGAGTGTGGGC
Source organism: Carlito syrichta (assembly GCF_000164805.1). Classification (NCBI taxonomy): domain Eukaryota; kingdom Metazoa; phylum Chordata; class Mammalia; order Primates; family Tarsiidae; genus Carlito; species Carlito syrichta. Next base: position 710,666 of record NW_007252584.1, on the reverse strand, counting down.
AGTCATAAAGCTTTTCTTAGCTGAGCAGTGACACGATCCAAACTGTGATTTAGGCGGATGAGCTTGGCAACGCCACACAGGATGGACTGACGGGAGAGAGAGGAGGAGACAGGAGGTTCTGAGACCAAAGCCATTGTTGGAAGACATGTGGAGATGATGGCCTGACCTAGGCCCATGCCCCAGGAGTGAAAATAAGGGAAGAAATAAAAAGAAACTGGGAAATCATTGATAGAACTCAGACCCGTTGCATCTAGAATATTAAGGAGAACTTAAAGAGGGCTCCAAGGGTTGGGAGAATTGTGGTTTCCTAAAGGACAATAAGAGGCACGGGCAGCTTTAGGGAGACTTTTTAAAGTTTATTTGCATAAAATTTGAGCCAAAAGTGTCATCTGAGTGGCCAGTCTGTTAAGGAGGAGATTTGAGACTGGGGACTTCAAGAAGCAGGTCAGAGTTGCCAATTCAGGCTTGGACACCATCGTTGAAGCCACAGAATTATAATATCTTTTTTGAGATGAATGATAAAGATAGAAAAAGGGGCACCTAAGACCATTTCTTGGAGAATAAAGAGAAGAAGGTACACGGAATAAGGGAAAAGAGAAAGAGGTAGAATTGAACCAAAGAGGACTACACTGATGAGTGCAAGAGGAGAGCCAGGTTTCTGTGGGCCTTTGGCAATTGCCTGCCCAACCAGAATCCTTGGAGAAGTGGTTCTGGCTTCTAGAAGCTAGAATGATCTCTAGCTTTCTTTTAGCTCTGGCCAGTTGCAGATGCTCAGAACCTAGAATCTTTGCCAATCTTTAGTTCTCTCAGGAAACTGTCATTTTGCCAGTTCTCTTATTTCTCATCTATCTTGAAATGACTCAGATAATTGTGTCTTCCTCTGCAACCACACAACACATTTCTTGAGTTTCCACCGGCCAACAAATAATTCTGCCCAAAGGAAATTCTGGACTTACATGCCTGGGTTTCAGTCTGGACTCTATCAATTACTATCCATGACTGAGCCAATTACTGAGCCGACCATGTTTGATTCAATTTGTGTCCCAGGGGTCTAGCACAGTGACAAATACAATTAATATTTATGAAGTTGGATCCGATTTTTCAAAACTCCTGACTCCATGTGTCACTCTTGCTGTGCCTCCGTATTTTCATTCTGTCCACACATGATATTTTTTAGCAGAAAAGCAAAGGATATTAACCCCATGTTCAAAAAGTGAAGCAGTGACGAGTAGAGAGAAATGGGATGGTAACTAGCAGAGGCAGCAAAAAGCCTTTCCAGGATAGCAAAGGCCTGTGTGTAGTTGGAGAGTGGAGGAAAGAATGGATGTAGATTCAAAAGCTGGAAAAGGAAGGAATTTTGTAGGGTTGATGACTGGGGAGAGAGCGGGAAAGATTTAAATCATAAGCACCAAGGAAAGGAGTTGGCCTTTCTTTTATTGATATATACATATATATATATATATATATATATATTTAGAAGTAATAACAATTTTCTTAAATAGCATTGAGCAGTAATTAGATGAGAAAGCCATGTCACATATATTATTATGTAAACTGATCCTCCTTCACTGAACCTTTGAAATTTTCATGCATGAACTGATAAAGGTGTTATACACATGTACCTTAAAAAGGATTTAACAAATTCATACAACTCAAGAGAGTCTATCTAGAACTTCTATTAAGGGGAACATCTGAGAAGCCAAATGAGCCCCAGAACTCACCTACAGTACAATCTGTTTTTTTTTTTATTTTATTTTGAAAAAAAATTCAAAGCTATAAAAATGTTGTATGAATACTACAGTGAATTCCTGATTGCTTTTCCCTAGATTTGCCCACCATTAGCATTATGCCCTATGAGTTTTATCTCTCTTTTCAAATATATACACATATTCTTTTAATTTGTGTATTTTTGCTCAACTATCTAAGAGTAAATTGCAGTATATATACATATTCTTTTAATTTATGTATTTTTGCTCAACTATCTAAGAGTAAATTGCAGAGATCATAACTGTCTCCCTTAAATACTTCAGTATGTGTCTCCTAAAAGTGAGAACATGTCCTAATATGCCACATTTCAATGATCAAATTCAGGAAGTGGATTTTTTTTATTTTTTATTTTTTTTAGTAGGCGTTTCACTCTGTTGCCCAGGTTGGAGTGCAATAGCATGCTCATGGCCACCGTAGCCTTGACCTGCTGGGCTCCTTCCACCTCAGGTTTCCAAGTAGTTGGAAGCTATTTTTTAAAATTTATTGTAGAGACGAGGTCTCGCCAAGTTGCCCAGGCTGGTCTTGAACCTCTGGACTTGGGCAATCCTCTCGCCTCGGCCTCCCAAAGTGCTGGGATTACAGGCATGGGTCACTGCGCCCAGCTGGAAATGGAATATTGATATAATACTTTACTAGTATATATTTCATATATTTTACTGATTGTCTCATTACCATCCTTTATAGCAACCCTCCCCCCTACCCAATGCATGATCCAATTTAGGATTATAGATTGTATTTAATTTCCTGAGAAGTTTGCCTTTAAAAAGAGGAGTGACAGTTCTGAAACAGTAAAGAAGGGAGAAAGGGATAGAGGTGGAGAAAGAGTCATAATTGATGATAATGTTAGCAAAATAGAAGGGGAGGGCATAAACAGAGGGAAAAGGGATAAAATGGGGGCTTGACATCATCAATAACTCAAAAACAACAGATGCTGGAGAGGATACGGGGAAAAGGGAACACTTCTATACTGTTGGTGGGAGTGTAAACTAGTAAACCTCTGTGGAAAATAGTTTGGCAATACCTAAAAGATCTAAAAATCAACCTTCCATATGACACTACAATCCTCCTTCTGGGAATATACCCGGAGGAACTCAAATCACTCCATGAAAAAGATAACTGCAAATGCATGTTTATTGCAGCATTATTCACAATAGCAAAACATGGAACCAACTGTGCTGCACGTCAAAAGAGGACTGGATTTTTTTAAATGTGGTACATATACACGATGAACTATTATGCAGCCATAAAGGACAAAATTATCAACTCTGCAGCTACTTGTATGGACTAGATTCTATAATACTGAGTGCTCTATCACTAGATTCTATGATACTAAGTGCTCTATCACAGTAACAAAGAGCTGAGTACCACATGTTCTCACTCATAAGCGGACCTTGAATAATTATGAAAATACTATAAGAAAGGGCTTGGCAATAGTGGGAAACTGCCAGGGAGTAGGGCGGGATTGGCAGTAATGGGAAACTGGCAGAGGAGAGGGGGCACACCTCATCAACCAGGGTACCTGCATAATGAACATTTGTATACCTAACCCTGAATTGCACCCCACATCTTTAAAATAAAAGGTTTTAGAAAATGGAGGCTAAACGAAAGAGGGATGTTGGCAAGAGATATCTTAGCATTGGAGACAAAGAGGTGAATTAGAGGACTATGCGACCGCACTGAACATCTAGTTGAAGTTGTACAAACTAAACATTACTACTCTTTGACATCCTGTAGGAATGGCCGCATGAATAGAAAATGAGATGGTTAGAAAGATTCAGCATGAAAGTTGGAATAATGGACTTGGCAGAAGGTTAAAATGAGCTTTGATTATTAGTGGAAAATGCACTGAGCTGGGTCACTAGAAAACCAAGACTTGGGAGGGAGTTAGTTAGGATCATGCATGGGCTTGGATAAAGTGGTGGATTTTGAAAATTAGACAGTAAAAAGCTGGGAGAGAGAAGCTGAGCAGATGATAGTCAAGACTCCAGTATTCTAAGCCTGATATCTTGAGGTAGTGTGTGCCACGTGATGAACTATTCAGGTTTCATCTGGGCTGCAGCATGGCTACCACTGATGTCATTGAAGACCGTCAACAAAGCCAGAATGGTGGAGAAATGGAAGTTTCAGTTGATGTGTTCATGTGGGTATTGATCTCATAAATTCCCGCCCATGAATCATCATGTGCTGACTTTATGCTAATATCAGCTAAAATTTACTATGTGCCACGCACTGTTCTAAATCCTTCATATGTGTTAATCCACTTAATCCTCTCAACAACCCCAAGAAGTAGTTAGATGAGTATTTTCCATTTTGTGGAAGAGTAAACTGAGGCATGAAGCACTGAAGTAATTGCCCAAGGTCACACAGCTGAGAAGTGGCGAACCAGAATTTGAACCTGAGCAGACTGGTGGCAGAGTCCATGCTCTTAACCTCATTCTACTGCCTTTATACAAATCAATGCCAGAGACCAACCATGACAGTGACTCTGGATCTTTCTCGTTTGTTCCTGTCCTGCATTTTTTGTCTGAGTTAACTCATAGCTCTGTAAGATAATATAAATCCCATCTCTGGCCTTTCGGACAAATGTTTGTATTTGAACTTTCCAGTGGACTCTGACTAGATGTGTCCCTCTGGCTCAGCATAACCCATCATGCTCCAAACAGCAACCTGGGTCAGGCCACAGACCCTCTAAAACCTGCTTGCTCTTCTTTGCTTCCTGTCCCCCAAGGCCCCATCCTTGTTCTTCCATCTCCATCCAGATAAACACCCGGTAGGTGGGCCCAAATGCATAGTAGCTCAGGGATGAGACCCATGTCCCACCATGACCCATTCTGATGTCTGATAAAGGGAAGATTTGGAGACGCAGGGACATGGTATCCTAGCAGTAATTGCCCAAGGTCACACAGCTGAGAAGTGGTGAACCAGAATTTGAACCTGAGCAGACTGGTGGCAGAGTCCATTACTGCTGATACGGGTTTCAGCTAAGGTCGAGGGTAGAGGTAGAGAGAGAGAGAGCAAATAATTCGGTTTACAATGCAGGGGAATTGTCCCATGAAGAAGTGGTGGCTTCTCAGGCACCAAAGGATGGCCTTGGAAATGAGGGGTGTGGGATAGGCTGAATGAAAGGAGTCAGGGATGAAAGCACAAGTGATGACAGAAGGGTAAAGTCAAGCCAAAGAGCCCCATTGCTAAGGAAAGCTGCGGATGATCATGGGAGCCCTTAATCCACTGCAGTGCTGCCTGGATGTTAAAGGGACCTGGGGTTCACTGTTCAGTTGCCTCTGCTGGACATGAGCCTTTTTGTCTCCCAAGCAGAGGGTGTAGCTCTTGGGAGGCCTGGCCTGTTTGAAAATCTGGTGAAAAATATGGACTGGACTGTCTCCTGAGACAAGCATAGGGGTGCACACAACCAATCCATGTTTTTCACATAATTTTCATATTTCCATGGACCTCCTAGAAATAAATCCTGTATCTTACAGTAAGCTTTCCTGCTCTGAGACTGTTGACTTTACCATCCCCCTCCCCCGCGCTTCTTCTTCAACACAGTTAACACGTTCACTTTCTTTCATCAGTAAAATTGAAGTACTTTATTTCTATAAATAGGGAACTTTTGAATTAGAAGTGTTATCAGCATGATGGTGCTCCCCAGCCCTTCATAGCACAACTGAGATGCAGAGACACTATGCTCACAAATCCTCTTTAAAAACAATATGGCCTCTCTACCATTATGTTTTCTGCCACTTCCCCTCTAATCTTCAACTACTGTGAAGGAGTAGGGAGGAGAAGATCGGTTTTACTTTTTTATATAATTTTTTAATTTTAAATATGTGGGGTACAATTCAGGGTTAGGTATACAAATGCTCATTATGCAGGCACCCTTGTTGATAAGGTGTGCCCCCTGAAATGGGTTTTAAATGATCTGAGAATCTTCAAGTATACTTTTTGCATAAAGTGGTGTTATGAGTTGAACTGTGTACCCCAAATTCATGTGTTGAAGTCCTAATCTCCAGTGCCTTGGAATGTGACCTTCTTATTTGGAAATAGGGTCAATGCAGAAGTTATTAGTAGGGTGGGCTCCTAATCCAATATGACTGATGTTTTTATAAAAAGAGGAAATTTGAGCAAGTGACAGTGGCTCATGCCTGTAATCCCAGCATGTTAATAGGCTGAGATGGGAAAATCACTTGAGCCCAGGAGTTCAAGGCTGCAATGAGATATGATCACACCACTGCACTCCAGCTGTGTGACAGAGTGAGACCCTGTTTCTAAAAAATTAATAATAATAATAATTTCAAAAGAAGAAATTTGGACACAAACAAGCAGTCAGAGGGAACATCACGTGAAAATGAAGGCAGGATAAAGATGATGCCTACAGCTGGGCTCGGTGACTCATGCCTATAATCGCAGCACATTGGGAGGTGGAGGCAAGAGGATTGCCTGAGCTCAGGGGTTCGAGACCAGTCTGAGCAACATGGCGAGACCTGGTCTTGTCTCTACAATAAATCATAAAATAAATTAGCTGGGTGTAGTGAGCATGCCTGTGGTTCCAGCTACTTGGAAGGCTGAAGTGGAAGGACTACCTGAACCCAGCAGGTTGAGGCTGCGGTGGCTGGGAGCATGCCACTGCACTGCAGCCTGGGCAACAGAGTGAGACTGATTCAATAAAATAAAATAAAATAAAATAAAATAAAATAAAATAAAATAAAAATGATGCCTGCAAGCCCAGAAATGCCAAAGATTGCAGCAAACCACCAGAAGCTAGGTAAGAAGCCTGGGGCAGATTCTCCCTCACAGCCCTTAAAATGAACCAACCCTGCTAATACCTGGATCTCAGACTTCTGGCCTCCAGAACTTTGAGACAATATATGTCTGTTGTTTAAGCCACCCAGTTTGTGGTGCTTTGTTACAGCAGCCTGAGCTGACTAACACAGTGGAGGAGTGCCTACCGTTCTTGTTTGGGCACAGTGCTATAAGTATATACACTAGCTACTGAGTGAGTCTTACAAGGAAATGGCCCTCATGTGTGAGCATTTCTTTGATGCAGAGAAGGCAGGAAGGAAGGAACGTGAAGTACACTGAAGACCTATCATAGAGGCCAGTGGGCAGTGGAAAGAAGGGTGCAGGAGGCAGGTCTGCTTGGTTTTAGGCTTGAGCAGGCTTCAGAGCTGGGAAATGCTGAGAAATGAGGTCACAGAGTGGAAGAGGCAAGTAGCTCAAAGTAAATGAGATGAGGGTTAGGTGGATTTGACCACTGGAGGGAGGAGCCTCGGAGCGAGGAGCACTGAGATGCCACAATAATCTCTTCAGCCCTCACAACCATTCAAGCTACTTTATTTATTTATTTAGTTTTGAATCAAGGTCACACTCTGTCACCCAGGTTGGAGTGCATGGGCATGATCACAGCTCACTGGGGCCTTGACCTTCAGGGCTCAGGCTATCCTTCTGCTCAGCCTCCCAAGTAGCTGGCACATGCCACCATGCCCAGCTAACTTTTTAACATTTTTTTCTGTAGAGATAGGGTCTTACTATGTTACCTAGGCTGGTCTTGAACTCCTGGGCTCAAGCAATCTTCCCATCTCAGCTTCTCAAAGTGCTGGGATTACAGACGTGAGCCACTGCACCCAAACAACAAGCTACTTTAAATAAATATACAACCTAAATATAAGCAGTGTATTGATGTAAACATGCAGTCTTTAGGAGAGGTTGCCTAGACGAAGTCATTGTCCTAAGCTCCTTGTATTAGTCTACTAGGGCTGTCATAACAAAATACTCGACTGGGTGGCTTAACAACAGAAATGTATTTTCTCACAGTTCTGGAAGCTGGAAGTCCAAGAGCAATGTATCAGCAGTTTTATTTTCTCTTGAGGCCCCTCTCCTTGGTTTGCAGATGGCTGCCTTCTTGTCCACACATGACTTTTTCTCTGTACATGGGAACCCCCACTATCTCTTCCTCTTCTTTTAACATTAGTCATATTGGAATAGGACCCCACCCTAAGGGCCTCATTTAATCTTAGTTACCTTTTTATGGCCCAGTCTTCAAATACAGTTAAATTGAGGATCAAGTCTTCAACATACTAATTTTGGCATAACACAATTCCGTTCATAACAACCCGCCTTTGAAAAATTCTGGGGCTGTCTTGTAATGTAGAGAAAGAGTTGGAGAATTGCAAGGAGCATAACTGACTTAATAAGATAACTCCAGAAATGAGAACAAGAGCTGCTGGCAGGGAGAAAAGAAGGATGAACTAGGTAGAACAGGCAAAAAGAGAGAAAATCATGTAGGTTAGTTGTTATAGAGAAATGTGAAATAATTGTCCATCGAGAATGAAGAATGGAGAAATCCGTGGCATGTACAGGGTTGGAAAGCTATTGGAAATGAAAGGAAAGGGAAAACTGGATTATAAGAAGTATTGTGGGAGTTGAAATTGGTGAAATGCAGTTGCTTTTGGAGGCTGGGCTGTGCTGCTTGAACAACTCTCAGAATGTAGACTGGATTATGGGGGTTACTGATTTTTATTTGGGTTACAAAAGAAGCAAAGTGCAGAGAACTGGAAAGAGGATGTGAAGTCAGGGTCTGTCCATGATTGACACATTTTTATGATTTAGGTATCTGAGGAACAAATGCCAGTACAACTGGATGCTTTCAACAGGACAAAATGCAGAGAAAAAAGTGAGTAGATTAAATATTAAATATAGACAGAATTTCCCAGATGGTGTCAATTTGGCACCATTTCGCCCTCAAATTGTTTGACTCTGACTAATTCCTTTCCCCAATTTGACATTTTGAAAGAAATCTTTTGGAACCATATTTCATCTGCAATAAAGGAAGAGAAACCTTTTGGTTGCTGAGTAAATATAGGTCTGATTGCCTTCATTTCAGTGGCAGTTACATTATGGTAATAAAACCTGATACTTTTGGAATTCTAACTAATCCAAGGAAGGTACAGGTACTAGGACACTGAGACTTAAAGAGACTTAAAGGGTGTCTGGAGTCACCCTGCCACTGAGCTGCAGAGCTTGCAGCAAAGCTGAGAAGATGCATGTAAAAACGTAACATGGTGCCACAGGAATGGGCCTACACGTTTCCCTCATTGTACATTCTCTCAGTGTATGGAAATTTGCCACATCTTAGTGAATGAATAAAGGAATTTAAAACATGTTGTCGGAAACTCATATTTTTAGAAAATTGTAAGGACTATAACCTTTGATTAATGCCTGATATATATACATATACTATGTGTATGTATGGTGTTAGATAACCATTATAGATAATGATTTTCGTCCATGGTTCCTGGGTAATAACTCCCATAGCCTTTGTTACAGTCTTTTGTTATAATGTCAGGGAGCTTTAGGCCTCAGGAAACAGAATCTTACTCTTTCAACTTCTCCTGTCTTCCTATCTCCTGCCTCTAATCTTTCTCTGTCTTTCTGATTGTGGGTCTAAAGACCCTCCCCAGAGAGGGTCTCCTATACCCTGGGGGAAGGAATACTTCTGTGAAAACCTAAGAGGATATGGTTCAAAGAGCTTCAGGATAGCTGAAGGTTCCTGGAAGATGACATACCTAGGGAGGATAGGGAAGTTCCACACCCCTTTCCCCATACCTTACCCTATGCATCTCTTCACCATGTATAGAAACCAACAAATGTAAGTGTGTCCCTGAGTTCTGTGAGTCACTCCAACAAATTAGTCAAACCCAAAGAGGGAGTTATAGGAACCCCCAACTTGAAGCTGGGTTGGTCAGGAGTTCTGGAGGCCCAGACTTGGAACTGGTATATGGGGGGAGTGAGATCTTGGGGACTGAGCCCTCACCCTGTGGAATCTGACACTATCTCCAGGTAGATAGTGTTGGAATTGAATTGGAGGACACCCAGCTGGTGTCCACTGCTTGGTGGTATGGAGAAACCCCCACATTTGGTCACAGAAGTCTTCTTCTGTATTGATGATTGTAGTGGTGTGAGAACAGAGGGAAAGACGTGGCTTGGGACAGTTTTTTCTAAAGCAGCATGTATATATAGAACAGGAGGAGGGAAAGGAGGAGGAGGAGAAGGAGAAGGAGAGTGGCTTCAACTTACAAGGAGATTTTGCTACAAAGGTTTATTTTTAATTGATGGCATTTTCTCTCAGAAGCAGGTCTATAGAGGTTAAGGGCCCAGGTCGGGCTGGAAAAGTACATTTAGCCAATGTCCCAGAAGTACAGTGGTAGTATTGTGGAGCTTAAACAGATTCTGACGGCAGTGTTCCTGTGAGAAACTGTGTTGAAGGGGCTGACTTGGATTTCTCTTGCTATGGCAGTTCCTCTTCTCTCCTTCCTGGCACAGGACAGTGAAAGTGGTCTCTTTTCTAACACCAAGGTGCAGATGGAAGCCTCTGTGCCTAGAAACAGAGGTGTGCAATATGGTAAGTGGCTAGGGCTGGGCTGGGAGTAGGCCTGGGGCCCTGGGGGACAGTGGGGAGTTGTGACAGGGCACCTTATGAGGGCTTGTGATGCTCCTCCAACTCCTCCCTGGTTCTCTAGCTGCACCCGGTGATGGCCCACCTGCTTCCTTCCTGACTACTACCAACTGATGCTTTCACAATTTTCTTTCTTCCCTCATCCACTCTAGAGCAGTACATGGCCTCCATGTTTATTCTCTATATTCCTGTTTCTGGAGCAAGCACTTAGAAATGTAGTCTGTTTTAGAAAAATGGTCAGACTTTGGCTTTCCCTGAATTTTATCTTAAGAGCTATAAGGCTTTCTTCTGGCAATGAGTTAAAGAAAGTCTGGGGCCATTCTGCAGGCAGATGGTTGGGAAATGGGGACATTCCTGTGATCAATATGTCTCTAGTGAGGAAGAAGACTTGAGTGGTACAAAAGGGCCACTAGTCCCAAAATATCAGCAGGAAGTTACATTTTTTCAGGGAAGGCGCATGTTAGGAAGGCTGATCCATTTGCAGATTCCTCTGTAAATAATGAGACTTTAGAAATGATCTTAGCCCGAGTTGCCTAGTGACAAGGATGCTTTTTGGGTTAATGGAAAAGTTAGCTATCTGCACTGATAACTTGCTAAATTATAAAATGCCCTTCCACTCCTTATTTCCTCCTATAATGGTTTCCTTTCTCTATTGAACATGAGATGAATTTTTAGTGAAGAAGTAAAATAAGAATTGAGACTTGTCACAGGTTGGGTTCCCCAGGAAGCAGACTCTGAGATGGACACAGGATGTTTATTAGGAAGTGCCCTCTGGGTCAAGTGTTGTAGATGGGAGGAGGGGGGAGCAGGAATGGGGAAGTTTTGGAGCTTCGCCCTGATTTGGGCCCAGACAGCCAGGCCTTTATAACCTTGCATCTGTCATTCATCGGATGTAGGGCACCTGGACCAAGTGGCTCTCTGTAGTGGAGGCAACTCCTGGAAGGGCCAGCACTCCCGACTGCTGAGGTAACAAGACTTGAATTTCCCTTGCTATGGCAGTTCCTCTTCTCTCCTTCCTGGCACGGGGCAGTGAAAGTGGTCTCTTTTCTACCACCAAGGTGCAGATGGAAGTGTCTGTGCCTAGGATGTAGGCCACCTGGACCAGGTGGCTCTCTGTAGTAGGGGGCTTGGGGTGGTGCACCAAGGTGTCTACCATGCCACTCAAAATTTAAAATGGGTGATAAATATGAATCGATATTGTAAAAACAAAAAGCACACCTGCTTTAACTGGCATTCCCATCTGCGCTGATTCATTCAGCAGGAGTAGCTACAGCCTGCAACCCTTGGGTCAACAGTTTCATATGCCTGTTGCTGAATAAAGAGCCTAGGCTGTGACCAAGGCCTTTCTTTTTCTTTTCTTTTCTTTTTTTTTTTTTTGAGTTGGAATCTCACTCTGTCGACCAGAATGGAGTGCAGTGGCACTCACACGGCCACTGCAGCTTGACCTACTGGGCTCAGGTGATCCTTCTGCCTCAGCCTTCCAAGTAGCTGGAACTACAGGCATGCACCAACACACCCGGCTAATTTTTTGATTTATTGTAGAAACAAGGTCTCACCAAGTTGTCCAGGCTGGTCTTGAAACCATGGGCTCAGGTAATCCTCTCACCTTGGCCTCCCAAAGTACTGGGATTATAAGTGTGAGCCACTGCGCCCAACCAAGACCTTTCCTTTTCTACCATGGCAACCTCCAGCAAACATGACGTGGAAATAAAGAAAAAGAAAACTCAGCCCCTCTTCAACACTTTTTGTTTTTTTAAGAGACAGAATCTCACTCTGTCACCAAGGCTGGAGTGCAGTGGCATGATCATAGCTCACTGTAGCCCAAACTCCTGGGCTCAAGTGCTCCTCCTGCCTCAACTTCCTAAGTAGTTGAGCCTACAAGTGTATGTCACTGCACCTGGCTAATTTTAAAAAAAAAATTTTTTTGTAGAGACAGGGTCTTGCCATGTTGCCCAGGCTGTTTTCGAGCTGCTGCCTCAAGCAATCCTCCCACCTCGGATTCCTAATGTGTCAAGATTACAGGCATGTACCACCCTACCCGACTAATACTTATTTTTAAAAGAAGTAAATGTAATTATTTATGTATTCTGACTATAAAAGCAAATTATATTTATGGTAAAAATATGCACAGTACAAAACAAGGTATAAAGGCAGAGGAAAATCATTCATAAGTCCACCAACCAGAGGAAATTAGGTAATCATTGTTGACATTTTAATTTAATCATGTTTAACATTTTCTTAATGTATACAAGGGGGGACCCAAAATAATCCAGCATTTATTTATAAAAAATTGTGTATCTCGTCTTACATGTTTAAACTTCAGTCACCTTCAAAGTACTCTTTTTTTGATGCGATACACCCATTGAGACACCTTTTCCACTGCTCAAAACAATTTTTAATCTTGTCTATTTTGATGTCTTTTAGTGCTTCTGCTGTTTTTTGTTTCACCTCTTCCACATTGACAAAACGTTTCCCTTAGAGAACTTTTTTCATTGGGAGAAAGAAATAAAAGTCACCCAGGGCAAAATAAGGTGAACAGGGAGGTGGGGCAGGAAGTCATGCCATTTTTGGTCAAAAACTGCTGAACACTCAGCACAGTGTGGGCAGGTGCACTGGTAAATCATCCATCATGAAATGGGCAAATGTGTTAAAAAGACTCTCCAAAAATAAAATTCACTGAAGCTGAATGTAGCCTCTCACAACAACACTAGCTAACACACTGATGCCAATGGGTTCCTAGAACATTTACTGGTTTCTTGGGGGTTCCCCTTCATATGAGTTTTTTTTCCATTTTCAAGTCAAGGCAAAGATATGCTCTTAAACACATTAAATAAGAATATGCATCACAGAGCTCAATCTTGACAGTTTGTTTTTCCAGGAACTTCACTAAATTCTCATAGGTTTCATTTTTAATATAATGAGAAAAGATTGAGTGCACCTGATTCAATATTTGTCAAATATAATTTTTACAAGATAGATTGAAATAGGACGGAAAGTATCCACATTTTAAAATAGAACTCAAAATATGCTACTTCATCTATTGATGACTGCAAGTTATTTTGAAATGTATTTTTAAAAGATGATTGAGGGCTGGGCTTGGTGGCTCAGCCTGTAATCCTGTGCCTTAAGAGACTGAAGTGAGTGAATTGCCTGAGCCCATGGGTTCGAGACCTGCCTGGGCAACTTGGCAAGACCTCATCTCTACAATAAATTAAAAAAAAATTAGTCGGGCGTGGTAGTGCGCGCCTGTAGTTCCAGCTATTTGGAAGGCTGAGGCCGAAGGATCACTGGAGCCCAGCAGGTAGAGGCTGCAGCGGCTGGGAGCGGCCACTGCATTTCAATCTGGGTGACAGAGTGAGACTCCAACTCAAAAAAAAAAAAAAAGATGATTGAGGCGTAACTGAATGGATGAATAAATAGGTATGTGATGAAACAAAGTAAAATACTAATTGTCGAATCTGGATGGTGGGTATATGGATGTTTAGTGCACAATTCTTTCAACTTTTAGTATTTAAAAAATTTTGATAATTTGCCATGATAATCCCAAAATAGAGATCACTTATTATTCTACACATGTCTGTAAAAGTGTTCCCTGAATCCACCTATATCCATGTATCACCTATACCATAGGACCTTCCCAAAACTGACTTAAAGCTACCTCCAGGCAATATGTATATATATATCTCTCTCATTTATTTTATTTAGGGATAAGCTTACCTGTGTGCCATTCTCTTCTCCAAACTAAATACAGGTTAGAATTATATGGAAGAATAAGCCTAGCAAGACACTCTTTCAGAGAGAGATTGCTGTTTTTCCACCATGTGAGGACACAGTGACAAGGCAGCCATCTGCAAGCCAGGAAGGGGCCCTTACCAGAAACCAAATTAGTCACATCTTAATTTTGGACTTCCAGACTTCCAGTCTCCAGGACTGTGAGAAATAAATGTTGTTTAAGCCAAAAGAAAAAAAAAGTCACTCTCCCATTCTAGAAAGATACTCAGCTGACACCTTTAGTACACTGTAAGGACAATCTGCCTCAATACAAATTATTTTAAAGAATGTTAGTTTCTGAGATGTTATAGCTACCAAGTTTAGAAGAGGCAGTTGGAAAAAATATTATCATAAAGACAAACAGAAAAAAACTTTAAAATTTGGAAAATGGGGACATGGAGAAGGATCATAAATAATCCCCACAGCAGATTGTATTTTCCCCAAATGGCTGTAACAGTACCTCTCATTCCACATATCCTTCTTACTCCTCCCATTGAGAGATGGGGGTTTATGTTCTCTTCCCTTGAATCTGAGTGGGCTTGTGATTGTGGTAAAAGTGTCACAGTGTGACTTCCAAGGCTAGGTTAAAAAAGGCAGTACAGCTTCCACTTGGTTCTCTTGGGGTGCTCATTGTTGTTTACCCAGTCACTGTGTTGCGAGGAAGGCCAGATCACACTATGGAGAGGTCACCATGAAAAGGAACCAACAGTCAGTCCCAACTTACTGGGCATGTGAGTGAGCCACTTTTAAAAGTGTATCCTACAAACCCAGTCAAGACATCCCAGCTAATGCCACATGGAACAGAGACAACCAGTCTGTGTCAAACCCTGCTCAAATTGCAGATTAACAATCAAGGTAAGTAATTGGAAGTCACTGAATTTTAGAGGTAATTTGTTATGCAGCAATAGATAACCAATACAATGACTAAGGCAAAAAACTTGGGAATTTGTACACACCAGCTTCTAAAATCAAGAGAACAACTGTATTGCTGTTCTAGCAGGAGATAGATTTTTGAAACCAATTGACATCTATCAATAATCTCACTATTTCACTTAAACTAATTCTGTGAGTCTCTCACATATAAAACCTTTTTTCCCTCACAAGAATTGCTAACAAATGGTCAGGTTGGCTTGAGCTCATCTGCCCAACAAAGATTAGTAAGTAGCTATTATATAGAAAACACTGTACTTATCACAGTGGGAATACACAAACGGAGCAGCCCATTGTCATAAGCTGTATTTTCCTAATTATTTTTCCTTCAAATTGATAATAAACATGGGCATAATGAAAAAAGAAGGGAAACCAAAAACTTTTCCTTTAGTGATTTATAAATAAGACAGTCAACTCATGAAAACATTGCATAGATTAACCAAATAAAAACAAAAGATTTTTTTCTCATTAATTATCTTCACTAGTGTAAAATATATAACTTTGAGATCATTTTAGTCCATTTTGTGCCTCTATAACAGAATACCAGAGACTGGGTAATTTATAACGAACAGAGATTTATTTCTTACAGTTCTGGAGGTTGGGCAGTCCAAGGTTGAGGGGCCAGCATCTGGCATGGGCCTTCTTGCTGCACCATCCCTCGGCAGAAGGCTGAAGAGCAAGAGAGCACATATGAAAGGGAAAGAGGGGAAGGGGGATGAACTCATCCTTTTATTAGGAACCCACTCCCATAATAATGGCATTAATCCATTCATGAGGGCAGAGCCCTCATGACCTAATTACTTCTTAAAGGTCTTGCCTCTTAATACTATTGCACTGGGGATTAAGTTTCCAACACATAAACTTTGGCGGACACTCACACCAAAGCAAAGACATTGTGGATAGGATATTGTTGTATATTGTTGTCTATTCATTGGCTTCCAGGCAAAGGAATATCTAACTACACATGTCAATTAAATGATTGCAAAATCTCAGGCTTCTTTGGAAATGCTATCTATAATGAACGCATTTACACAAGGCACGATCTAGGCAATAGTGTTGATTTGGGGTGCCCCAGCCTTTTTCCAGCCTCCACATCATCCCAGATGTAGTCGCTCCATTTATCTCTTATTCTCTCCCTTTCAAAAGTAGCTCTGAGAAAAACACTTGATAAATTCATTGAAACCAGCCTATAATGTTAATGTGTTATGTGTAATCTTTCCTGGCAGTTGGCAGTGAACAGTGACAGTTAACAGTGAAGCAACAATCAATCAATTAATCAATAACACAGAAGCAAAACCTTTAGTTATAAAATCCAACATTTACTGAAACTAGCGGCATTATTCATGATAGTCAAAAAGTGGAAACAACTCAAATGTCTATCAACTGATGAATGGACAAACAGAATATCCATTATGAAATATCAGTTGGCAATACAAAGGCATGAATTACTATCACATGCTACAACATGGATGAATTTTGACCACATTGTACTAAATGAAAGAAGCCAGATGTAAAAGGCAATATCTTGTATGGCTCCGTTTATATGAAATATTCAGAAAAGGCAAATCTATGGAGACAGAAAGTAGATTGGTGGTTGCCTAAGGCTGGGAGGAGGGATTGGAGAGAAATGGGGAATGACTGTTAATGGATATGGGATTTTTTACTGGGGCGATGAAAATGTTCAAAAATTGATTGTGGTTACACGATTCTATCAAAACACTAAAAACCATTGAATGGTACACTTTAAATGGGTGAATTTTATGGGTTGTGAATTATATCTCCAAAAAGTTGTTGCTCAACAAATGATTCCTGGAGAATACACAAGGGGTTATATAAAAGTCCCCTGCCCAGGCACGTAGGCTACTCGGTTCAACCCTCTTGCTACCCAAATGTGGTCCACAGATCATTAGTACTGTCAGCACTTGAAAGTTCATTCGAAATGCATAATCTCTGGTTTGTTCCTGGGTTTCGGCACCAAAAAAAAGAAAATCCATAATCTCAGGCTCAGATCCCCTGACACAGAATCCACTCACTGGGCAATGCCTTTTTAGACAATCTAAAGTTTTTGAAAACTTTTCAGTTATATAGAACCACATACATGTATCAATGTTACAAAACAAAGCAAGGAAACAATCTTTGTTCCTTTCTAGAAAGGGGCCTGTTCTTATAAAATGCATAGTAAGATAATTTTTGGTGCCTGCTGCTTTCAGAAAGCAAATGGCACTGTAGAACTGGAGGTGGGGGACATGGGGGTGATTGCTAATGAGAACAATGTTTCTTTGGGGACAATGAAAATATTCTGAAATTAGATAGTGGTGATCAATGGACATCTTTGTGACTATACTAAAACACTGAATTTAACAATTTAAAAGGGTGAACTTTATGGTATGTGAATTACTGTATATTTCAATGAAGTTGTTATTTTTAAAAGTCAGTGAGACAAGCAGGAGAGGCATTTTGTAGAGCTGTTAATGGTACTTTGCAGTGAATGGAAATTCCACTTAATTCATTTATACCAGGGTCTCTCAACCACTGTACTCTTGACATTTTCGGCTGGATCATTCTTTGAACTTGGAGTGGGGGGATGTCCTATGCAAAAGAGTCCCCCTTCATATGCAACTTTTCCTCATCTGATCCATTTTTCAAATCTGAATTCTTCTTACAACCATTCAGTTGATATTTATTTTCTAGAGTTTCTTTTAAATTAGGAAGGTAAAATGAAACAATATCTCTGTCAGGGTCCAAGCAGAAAAACAGAACCCACTCTAGATATAGCAAACAGAGAGAACTTAATGGAGGGAATTGCTTACATAAAGGTTGGAAGGGTTCAAGAGGTGAAAGTAGAAAGGTGAGATTCCTCAGAGATTATTGATTGCAGGAAGCCTTACCAGCACTAGGACTGGAAAGCAAAAGGGAAAATGAGGTTCCCTTAAGCCCTACTCTTGTCCTTGAAGAATGCACCTATATTCCCGCTGATATTGCAGGAATCCCATGGTGACCTCATCAAAGGTTGTTTTTTTTTTTTTTTTTAACATGGGAAAGTACAACTTAGTGTTCAATGAAAAAAAAGCAAAACATGTATGATGATAACAGCTGCTGTCTTGTGAGCAATAACTGCGTGCAGGCATTTTGCATACATTATCTTAAGGAGATAGTCTCACAGAAACCTTATGTTTCTTAAGTATTGTTATTGGCACCTTACACATGAGAAAGTGGAGGCTTTGAAAAAGGGTAAGTTTCCACTAACATACAAGTTCAAAAGGAAAGGCTTTACCTCCCTTTTTTGGCCCTCATATTCCCAGTGCCACATTTTTTGAATGAATGAATGAATGAAACTTTCGTAACAGGTGAGTGGTAGAGACAGAATTCAAACCAGGTCTGTCTTCAGAGCTCATGCTCTTAATTACAACACACTGCTTCCTCTCATAGATTCAATATGAGCTCAACATGTTTTTCCTAATATACGAGGGGGAATTATTTTTGGAGGACAGGTCCCTTGTTTAGTACAGGCTTTACCCGCTAGGTAAGTGTTCTAGGGACCCATCAGCATCAGTGTACCAGCTAGCTTTGTTGTGAGAGGCTGTATTCAGCTTCAGTGAATTTTATTTTTGGATATTCTTCCAACGTGCTTGTGCATTTCATGATAGGTGATTTACGAGCATACCTGCCCATACCACACTGAGTGTTCAGTAGATTTTGACCCAAAACAGCATGACTCCCGTGCCCCACCCTCCCTATCCACCTGATCTCGTCTTAAGTGACCTTTGTTTGTTTCCCCAGATGAAAAAAGTCCTCAAAGGGAAATGTTTTGTCAATGTGGAAGAAGTGAAACAAAAAATGGCAGAAGCACTAAAAGGCATCAAAATTGACAAATTCAAAAACTGAGCAGTGGAAAAAGTGTCTCAGTAGGTGTATTGATTGAAGGTTAAACATGTAAGAATAAATACACAATTTTTTATAAATACATTTTGTTTTTTGGGGGGGCCACCCCTCATATACAAGAGGAAATTTATTACAGGAATTGGCTCACACGATTCTAGAGGCCGAGAAGCTCCAAGTTATGCCATCTGCAAGCTGGAGAACCAGGAAGCCTGGTGGTATAATTCAGTCCCGAAGTCCAAAGGCCTGACAACTAGGAGTTCTGATGCCCAAGGGCAGAAGAAGATGAATGTTCCAGCAGAGAGAGTGAGTTCACCTGTCTTCTGCCTTTTTGCTCTCTTCAGACCCTCAATGGATTAGATGATGCCTGCCCACGTTGGTTAGGATGAATCTTCTTTACCCAGCCTACTGCTTCAAATGCTAATCTCACTCAAAAACATCCTCACAGTCACACCCAGAAATAATGTTTTACTAGCTTTCTGGGTACCTTTTAGTCCAGTCAAGTGGATATAAAATTAATCATCATGCCTTTTTATCTCAACCCATTTCTTCCAAATGGGATGGCTTTAGTTTATCTGTCTACTTTGTGTTCATCTTCCTTTTCTTCTATTTTTAAATGTGCATTATTCAGGTTATTGTCTTAATCCTTAATTTTCCTCTGTTGTATGTCAACACAGCATGAAATGGTATGGGAACTCATTGATCAGTTCATTATTTAATTAATTCAGTAAATGCTTATTGTGTGTCAGGTCCTATGTTAGGCATTGGGAAAACAAAACCAAAAATGAATAAAACACAATTCTTACTTTTAAGACAAAGTGATTAATATCATACATTGATCAAGAGAGGTGACACAACTGGATAATAGGGACCCATTAGAAGATTATTTTTCTAATGACAGTAACTATTTTTCTTTACCCAGTCTCCAGTTTGTTTTACACTGTGTAGATATCAAACAGGAGTGCACACAAAAGTCCACTGTTATGCTAATGATGACCAGATCAGCAAATTTACAAAGAGCAGGAAATGTTTCATGGATTTAAGAAGCAAGATCCACATGTTTTCCATGGTATATGTTTTTAAATATACCAAGATGCTTTATAAAAAGTCTGTAAAATTGCATTGAGTCAGGTCTGATGTTAACCTAAAGAAATGAAAGGCACAGTCATTTAATTACTTTTTAGTACTTACACTCTATGAACCCATTTGTTTTCTTTACACGATAATGCTGTGTTTTAAATTTTTTTTCCCATTTTCAAATTAAAATCTTGAGATAAGATAATATATTAAGCATTGCATCTCAGTCTATCTGCATATATTCATGGGGAGGGCATCTTTTAGGGTCCTTTTAAACTGTCAAAACCGCCAGGTACAGTGGCCTGTAATCCCAGCACTTTGAGAGGGAGAGGTGGGAGGATTGCTTGAGTCCAGGATGTTTGAGACCAGCAGGGGCAATATAGGGAGAACTCACCTTTACAAAAAATAAAATAAAAAACAGCCAGGCATGATGGCATGTTCCTGTAGTCCCAACTACTCAGGAGGCTGAGGTGGAAGGATGGCCTGAGCCCAGGAGGTTGAGGCTGCGCTGAGCTGTGTTCATGCCACTGCACTCCAGCTTGGGCAACAGAATGAGACCTGACTCAACAAACAAACAAACAGTCAGTACCCTTTGAGGGAGGGATACTAGTAAGATACTTATCAAGTCACCTTGCACTTGAGCTAAATAAGTAAGCAAAAGAACAGTGTGAAATGGACAACAGAGATGCTTCACTCATATACCTTCATGGACATCATTATCATTTGGTTCCCATAAGAAGATAGTAACTTTACTTTGACATCTTTTTGAAAGGCAGAAAGATGTCTTCCTTGCAGAACTGTTGTGGGAATAAATGAGATAATGTAAGGAAAGTTTCTGGCACATAGTAGCACTCCATAAATGGTTTCTATTGCTGAGAGGATAATTTCTTCTATGGGTCAGGAATTCAGGAGTGGCCTCACCGGG
This sequence comes from Carlito syrichta, assembly GCF_000164805.1. Lineage (NCBI taxonomy): Eukaryota > Metazoa > Chordata > Mammalia > Primates > Tarsiidae > Carlito > Carlito syrichta. The sequence goes on along the minus strand of NW_007252584.1, from coordinate 689,865 downwards.
TGGTTCTGGCCCAAGGTCTCTCATGAGGTTGCATTCAGGATGTCAGTCATCAAGGGCCTGACTGGGGCTGGAGGAACTGCTTTCAAGATAGTGCATTCACATGGTTATTGGCAGGAGGCTTCAGTTACTCATCCCATGGATCTCTCCATAGGGCATCTTGAAAGTGTTCTCATGACATGACACTAAGGCTTCCCCCTTAGTGAGTGATGTGAGTGAGAGAGAGAGAGAGAGAGAGAGAGAGAGAGAGCGCAAGGAGGAAGCTGCAACACCTTTTATGACCTAGTCTCAGGTCATGACTATCCATAACCATCACTTTTGTCATATTTTATTTGTTAGCAGTGAGTCACTAAATATAGCCCACATTCAAAGGGGCTTTCATGGATTGTTAAGCCAAGAGCTGAGAGTTCCTTCTCTCCTTTGCCTCCTACAATCCCCTGTGGTCAGGGGAGTTAAGCTTGGTGAGGGAACTGACCATCTCCTCTAAGGAACTAGAGTAGAAGTGTAAGGACCCACCACATCCCCTGGGCACTTCAGTTGCCTTGAGCTACATGCCTGGCAGGTGATTGGTGGGAAGGGGGGGGGAGTGTATTTAAATCAAAATAACATTCAAGTCTTAAACTGGATTGATTTTTAATAACTGAAGAAGACCTAAAAGTCAAAAAAATAATCCAAGAAGTGAAGGGACATGAAAGGCAAATTTGCCATAAAAACATGTCTCAAAGTAGTGATTGGAGAAAAACTACTTTGTTTATATCCCCAACAGAATTGAGCCTGTTCAGCAACAACTAATCTTTATTATTATCTGATCCTTACTATGGGTCAGATACTCTTCTGAGTATTTTATAGTCACTCACCTAAACCTATGAAATAAGCACTATCATTATCTTCAACTCCATTTTACAGAGGAGGTGCAGAGAAGTTGAGCGATTTGCCCAAGGATATAACTAGAGCCAACATTTGAACCCAGGCCGTCTAGTTCCCGAGTCCATGGTTTTAGCCACTAAGTTACACTGCCATAGCAACAAACCACTTTCATATGGCATTCTCTTCTGTGGTTTTCTTTCTTGGGTCTTTTGAAGCTGACATTTCTTTTTTTCTTCCTTCCTTCTTTCCCTCCTTCCTTCCTTCCTCCCTTCCTCTCTCCCTCCCTCCTTCCTCTCCTCCCTCCTTCCATTCATCCCTCCTTCTCTCTCTCCTTCCCTCTTTCCTTCTTTCTTCTCTGCCTCCCTCCCTTCGTTCCTTCCTTCCTTCTTCCCTCTCTCCCTCACTTATTTTCTTCCTTCTCTTCTTTCTCCCTTTTTTGCTTTTAACATATAACATATAACACACAAAAATGTTTTTATTTACTTCCTGCTGCCAAATTCCTACAAGACATTAGAATTTAGTTACTATTTATAATACCCTTGCCAACTTTCATTGTCTAGGATTGTGATAGTCACTGTGCTGCTCAGAGATACCGCTCTTTGGTTAGAGAGACAAAGTCCTGAAAATTAAAGTTTTGCTCAAGGTGCAGAAGAAATTTAGTTAAAGTGTTGAGGTTGAGATTTCTGTTCTTTCTATACTGTTTGTGGTTAAACTTAGTGCCTGGGGGACAGGAATAGAGGCTTTATTAGTTAAAAATAAGGTACTGGACTCAGGTTTCTAAAATGACATTTCCCCAAATGGCATAAACTTTAAATGAAAACATGTGAAACCTGGCAGTTTGATTTAAGCTCTGTGCAGTTCTCACCTCTTCCTGCAAACACTATACATTTACACACTGATTTGATTCTTAGGCTTTTCTACCAGATCCTGATTGCATTGTGAGGTCTAGGCCAGATGGGTATCTCATAAATGCTTTTTGACAATGAATGGAAGACTTATTTAGTCTTCTAAACTTATCCCACATATATCCAGGATAAAAATGTCTCACATCTTGATTACCACTTGTTTATTTATTATTGAGACCCATAATGAGTAGCTCACATGGGTTCTGACATCTGTAGTGAGATGTTTCTGTGGCATCTCATAAAAACTCTGACTCAAACTGCCTTAAATGCAAGGAAAAGGCAGAATTTGTTTAATTAAAACATCTCAGTGGCATCATTAAGAACTTGTTTTTTACTTTCCATTTTTCAATTCTGCAATATTTAGTATATAGACTTTATGACTTTCCTCTTAATCACAAAATGGCTGCCAGCAATGGGGGCACTTGCTTCCTTGTTCATCCTGCGGGATAGACAGGGAAAACTTCTCTCTGAAACCATGGGATGTTAAGTCCTTTCCTTCAGTCTAATTAGGCCACACATTGATTGGCTGAGACTAATCAGCCCCTGGTAGTGTGAAGGGGGTGGATACCTGAACACAGTTAGCGTTCTATTAAAAGGGCAAAAAAGCATATACTGTAGATACTAGGGAGGCTCTGAAGTTGTTTCTTCATTTGGAAAAGGCAAGAATCTTGCAGAGAATTGAGAGGCTGAGAGATAATATATGTAGGGTTGCCAGATTTACTAAATGAGAATAGAAGATGTCCAGTTAAATTTGAATAAACAAACAACAAATAATTTATTAGTATAAGTATGCTCATCTCTTTCTACAAACACTACACATTTACACATTGATTTGGTTCTCAAGGTTATCTCCTGATTGCATTATGAGGTCTAGGCCCAGAAGAGTATTTCATACATTTTTTGGGACAATGGTTAGAAGGTTTATTTAGTCTTTTAGCCTTGTCTCGCATGTATCCAGGATAAAAATACATACTTATACTAAAACTTTGTTGTTTGTCTGAAATTCAAATTTAACAGGGCATCTTGTATTTTATCTGATAACCCTAAATATATGTAAAGTTCTTGGTGCATAGCCGGCTTTCACTCAATGGCAAGTATTAGTGTTCGTTCCACATAAGAAAAGAGCTCAGCTAAATGGCAGCATGGTACTTTTTAAAGCTCTTACTAACCTTCTAGAAAGGTTAGTTTTTGACCAAAAGAGGAATTAAATAAACTAGATGTGACTCCAAGAAACCCTTCACCACTATTCAAAACCAGATCAAAGCAAATATCCCCAGGAGGAAGGGCATGAAGGTCATATTTATATATATGCAATGACACTTTATAAGGCATCTAATATTACTACTTAATACTAAATTGAACCCATATCAAAGGTTGTTCAGTTATTGTTTTTTCCTTAACTTGCTCCGAATCTATACAGATAAACCATTCTTCATTTGATTCAAAGGGAATGCTGCTGAAATTTCTAGTACAAAGGCACCAACATACAGGATGAAAATGGAGTGATTGCCCCAGGAGTTCTGGCTCCACATGGCCACACTGGGGAGGTTCCAGGTCACAGCACTGTTACTTGGCATCTGGAAGAGGCAAGATACTCTTCAAAGCTCTCTGTTGCTGCCTCTGACTCCATTTTCCCTCATTGCTAATTTACTGTTCCTACCTGTAAAATTTTTCTAATATGCTTCTTGAAAAGCTGAAGAGAAAGCAGGTACTGTCATTTTCTCATCAAATATTCACCAGTTATGAAGAAGAAAACCCTTATTGGCTTGGCATCAAGTGACCAAACCCAGCATATTCCTACATATTGTTACCAGATTCACTACAGGAATAGATTAAGTGGATTTGATCCCAGATATCTATTTCCTATTACATTACTGCATATTTCTAATTTGGTGGCTGCTATGACTTCATACACTGCCTATTTTCTGTCCTTTTCCTAAAAACCAGAAAGACCCTATTTTTCCTCTTTGCTTTTTAAAGTGAAAATTATTATGCAGCTTTACATAGGTTTCTCCCCAATGTCTTTTAAAAATTATTATTATTTTCTTCATTTTCAAAAAGTGGCATTGGAAATGTATCTCCTTCCATTTCATCACCTCTTCATCCTCATTGGAAATCTGATCTATGGTGGGTATTAAGATCACATTTCTACTGGTTGGGCGATGACTTCATTGCTTTTATGCCATTTCCTGTGTGACAGAGCATCGGACCGAAGCGGAGCTGAAAGTTGCTGCTGCTGCTGCTGCTTCAACAGCCGTTTGTGTGCGCCCAGCTGCTGTATAAGGAATTCTCAGGCTGCTAGTTCTTTGCTTCTAACTCACCCAAGGGATTACACGCTGCTAGATAAATGTGCGTGTATGTGTATGTATATGTGCGTGTGTGCGCGCACGCGCAGCTGCAACAGTTGGGCAGCAGCAGCAGCAATAGACTTCATTTTTACCAGTGACAGAGATCAGCCTCAATCCTTTATTTCCAAGCACTGCCCCAGCTCCTGACCCAAATGTGCTGTGCTTCTTCTTCCTCGACCTCCTACTCCCCCTGCACGGGTCCCTCTGGAGGGAGGCTAGGATGGCTGCACTGCAGGCAGGATTCCCCTTTTTTTTCCGCAACGACAAGCGGATTCCGGGGCCTCCTCGCCTCCCCCCGCCCCAAGCCCCGCAGCAACCCCTTTCTCAGTCACGATCTCCCCTCCTCCCCCCTCGCCCTCCCCCCGACCCTGGCGTCAGCTCGCGGCTCCAGCCCCGCCCCTCTCAGCCTCCCCAGCCCAGGTTGCTAGGGCCTGGCGGGGCAACCAAACCTGGCGTGTAAAGAAGCGCGGCGCGCCCAGGCGCGTGCGCGCGCAGGAGGGCTTGTATAAGGAATCAGTGGTCTTCGGCTTCTGGGACCCGGGCACGAGCAGCGCGAGCGGGGAGCGCGAGCCCGAGCCCGGGAACGAGCGCTTTCTCTGCATTGGCTCCTACCACCAGTGGGCGGAGAGAGGGCGGGACCTGTCGGAACCTGAAGCGCTTTTCCATTGGTCCTAGGGGGCCGGCCGGGGCGGGGCAGTTAGCAAATTAGGCTGCGCGTTCGGTTCTGTGAGAGGGCGGGGCTGGAGGCTTCGATTAGTTGCCTCTGCTGCTAGGGAAGGTAAAGCGGCGACGGCAGCAGGAGCTGTGGGGTCTCCGGCTGGAGGTGGGGGACTCGGTGGGGTGAGTAGTCGCGCCGCCACCCGCCCGCCAAGCCTTCTTGCCCTCACTTCGGCCTCGCGTCCACCCAGCTTCTCCTGAAAGAGGGGACCCACCCGGTCCCTCTAGGCGGAAGAGAGAAGGGGCGGCGGCACCGGTTCCCCGAGCACGGGGCGACGCGACGAGGGTGTCCCAGTCTGGAATTGCCCCTCTTCAGCGCTCCATTGCGCCTTTGCAAGGGCTTCGTGGGAGGGACTGGGGCTGTATTTTGGGGTGTGGGGAGGCAAGAAGGTGTGAAAGAGGGGCTGCGGGTCGAGGCCGCCCCGCGG
>NW_007252584.1:489314-684583 GCF_000164805.1 Carlito syrichta | reverse complement strand
CCGCCGCCCCCGCGGCGCGAGCTCCCCGGGGCTTGCGGCGAGGGTAGCCCCTTCCCGCTGGTGCCAAGGAGGGGTCTGCGTGCCGGAGACCCCTGACCGAGTTCCCGAGTTCGAGGGAACCCGAGACTTGCCAGGGGCTGCGAGCCGCGGCCCCGGCCCTTCTGACCTTGGCTGCCCGCGAGGGTGGGCGAGCGACCCGCCGCCAGCCCTGCGGCTCCTGCAACCTCCCCGGAACAAGTTTCAGGCGTTGCTATGAAGTTCACGATGAACAGTGGGGAGAAGCAGAAATCGGCTCCTTCTCAGACCTTCATACCCTTTGGACCCTCATAGAAACTGAATCCTGGAATTTGGAACCGTCTCCCAGAAAGAACAGGTCCTTCTCGCATTGACACGTTTTGTGCCCACGTTGGGGGAAAAAATAACCTGAACATATTTCAGTGTAAAGGCAGATCTTCCTTGAGGGTTTTGTTTTTCGCTTCACTTAAGTGTTACAGCACAGATGCCTGAATAAGAAAAGCCTGACCTTAGTATCTCTACAGTGAGATTAGACGGGTGCTGTGATACTTAAGTAGTTGCAGATCAATATTCTGTTAACACAATCTATTTTATTTAATTGGCTGAAATTTAAGCTGATTTTTGAAAGCATTGTTGCCAGAATAATTTCTTTTCGTGCATCAGAATTAGGTTTGTTTGAACGTAATGGCTATGTAGTTAATATAAAAGATTACACAAATTAATTTGTCTGAGAGCATTTGTCTGAAACAGGAGACATAAATATGTATAGAATAGGATTATCGTTTTAGGTAACATCTGCTGGAACAATTCCAGCTGTTCTTGCTGTAGGGTTAAAAAAAAGACATCTTTACCGAGGCTAGTTGGAATTACATGTGAATGTAATTTAGATGTAAATGTGTTTTTAATTCCTTTAAGTGTTTTAAAATATTTTATCCATAAAATGCGAAGATGCTATATTTACTTGTTCCTGTATCTTTAGTGTTGAAAGGGATAGTATAATCTTATATTTAACAACCCAATTAGGGTTCATTCATAATAAATTTTTTAAAAGGTGTGCCTCTTTTCGACGATATGATAGTTGAATACCTAGCAAACCTTTTAATTTCTTTATTAAAAGTACTGTTTTAGATTTGAGCATTTTGGCGTTGACTCTTAAACCAGGAGTAAGGAAGCCTGCAGCAGTATTACCAGTTTGACACCACCAGTGGGTGTTTCTGTTGACAAATGCAGAAAAGAGAACATTTGGGAAGGAAATCTTTTTTTTGGGGGGTGAGGGTAGATGAGGGGGGAAAGAGCCAGAAGAGAGAAGCTGTAGAACTACTGCTGCCAGCTCTGTGTATGCTGAGCATTTCACAAGTACAAGGAAACCTAATTAGGGAACAAAAATTCTGTTTGGCTATATTAAATATTAGAACTCCAAAAGAGGCATACTAAATAAAAGTTAACCATTCAAAGAGTGTTAAATAATCTACCATTTCAGAGTAGTTGGGGGTTCCTTAATTGGAGAGGGTATCAAATCCCTTTGAATTGTCTTGCCTTTTTAACATACTCAGCAGGGCAATTTGATATATGTATGTATATATAAAATAGTTTAGTATTCTAATTTTGTTTATTTGACATATTTCCTAAGCCTAAGTTTTTTTAAAACAAAATTTGATGTAGTAAAAAAATAGAAATAGCTTTTTTCCCCTCCTGAGAGCATCCTTTCTTCCTTGCTCAGTCTTTTAATTCATGATTTAAGGGCTTGTGGTAGGGATTTTTTTATCCCTTTACCTCAGGTTTTCGATTTTTACTTATGTAAGTTCTCTAACTAAATATGCCATTGTTTTAATTGTAATTTTTTTGGAGTTATTTAAATCAGAGTGTGACATTTACTCTGTTCCCTGGGATTTTAAAAGGAAGGCTCCCACCGAAAGAAATTGCAGGGCCATCTCACATAGATGAGTAATAAAAGGTTGACTGATTGCGAATCAGATGTATTCTGTTGCAAATATGCTGCATGGGGTTAAGGCAGTTTCATTTAATGAGAACCAGATTTTATATGGTATTTCTACTTTGAAGGTGCAGTATTGTTACATTACATACTGAAATAGATGGTGGAATTCCTTTAAGTATGCCTTCCCCCAGCCTTGTTTCGCCATGTGTCCAAGAATCTGTTAGAGACTCTTAACAATAGTTGCATTGTTAGAAATGACAGTGGCTTCTCTAACAGAAAGTTAACCTTTCATTATGATTTACATTTCGATTTACTTTATAATAGAACATTCAAGCTGTATGTGAGAAATTGGCTGTAAGAAATTTGTAAAGAAGTGGGCAGGGAAAATAAGTTTTCTTCAAGCATGTCTGTTAACATTTCACCTTCCCCCCTCTTCCATTCTGATAAATTTGGTAGTTGCTTATTTCTTCTAGGTACTAGAAGATACGCTGATATAGTGCTTTAGTTTTGGCAGTTAGTGTGGGGAATGTGACTATTCATGTAATAAATATGTAATAAATTGATGTCAGGTAATAACATGAGGCATTTAAGAGCAAATAGATCCAAAACGTGGGGAAAATCCTTTAAATAACCTTTAACTTTGGTACCAGAACAGCAGCATTTGAAGTATGAAGTTGCTTTCTAAGAAGAAAAGACTGTTTACTCAGAATTGGATAATTTTAAGTTTTTTTTTTTTTTTTTTTTTGGCAACATCAAATTTCTTGGTAGAGGGAGGAGATAGAATCTCAAAAATTCTTTATCATCTGATGATGGTGTCAGTTGGACCACATACTTCAACTTAGGAAAATAATGCAATTGAAAGACTACACTTAAACATTTTGTTTGGAAAATAATGCAATTGAAAGACTACACTTAAACAATTTGCTTTCAATCTTAAACTCAACATTAGAAATCATTTGTGATGTACAGTTTTGGTGTTCATAATTTTTAATAGTTTTTAGCATGTTTTTAAAATATAGAGCAGTGCATGGATGACTGAATTACTCAAAGATCTGGCCTCAGTTTTTACTCAACTTTGTACATTTCTTCATACAGAGATTTGAGCTTGGGTGCAATTCTATTCATGAATGTGAAAGCTGAAGGTGAGGATCTTCTACCTAAAAGAGACTGATGACATTTAAACATTTCAGATTTGGAAATTAACAAAAAATTATTTTTTAGGTTAAAAGGATCTAGCCCATTCAGGTCTTTGAAATTGATTTGTTAGTCCTTTGAGTTAAACTCTTAGAAACATTTGTGTTTGAGATAGTTATAATCAGGGTCAGGTTTTGGGTGTGATCTCTCTTTTGGGCAATTTTCTCTATAATAAATTATAATATTCCATTTATTTACCCGTACTGAATACCAGATACTATGGCAAATAATTTATTTGCATAATATATGTATGCATGTATGTGTGTTCTCACAACTCTGTGAGGTAGGTATTTTTCTTATTTCCTATATACATGTCATAAGAAATAAGATACTTGCCCAGATTATCCAGAAGTCAGCAGAAGCAGCAAAATTGTCGTCCAAACTGGTCTGATTTGAAGCTATGCGCTTCAAAACCATGCTTTCTGCTTCTCTTTAGGAATCTGACTTCCCAAGGCATCTTTTGAGGTTCTACTGTACATCATACCTGGGATGATACCAGAGGTACAGATATGCTTTTTGACATTCACGGGCTGCATTGGAAAGGCTGCCTGACACAGTCACATGGGGGGCTGGATTCAGATTCGTCAGAATGGCAGGATAGGACAACTGGAAATGCAGACTTTTCTAACAGAGGGTCATTAGTTCTGTTTCTTCATAAATGTAGGTTATACATAATCATTTATGCTCAACATAAGGTATCTGTTTTGAATTAACCACTTGGTATTTCATGTTTCTGTGTGTTCCATTATAACTTTTGATTCACTTTGATTAAATTTGCTATACTAATAAAGGCTATGAAGATACTTTTTGAATTCAATATTGTGATTTAGCTATATTCTTGAAGTAAAATGGCAGCCATTATAATTTTCAAATGGATATCTCCTGTAATTATGACTTCAGTAAAATCTGGAGGTGAAGTCTATAGAGATATGTTATTGTTGTGTCTTAATTATATCAAGACTGGCCAGGCTTAGTGGCTCAGCCTGTAATCCCGTGCTTTGGGAGGGTGGGGTAAGTGCCTGAGCCCGCGGGTTTGAGACCCGCCTGGGCAACTTGGCGAGACCTCATCTCTACAATAAATCAAAAATTAGCTGGGCGTGGTAGCACGTGCCTGTAGTTTGAGCTACATGGAAGGCTGAGGCAGAAGGATCGCTGGAGCCCAGCAGGTCGAGGCTGCGGTGGCCGGGAGCGGCCACTGCACTTCAGTCTGGGCGACAGAGTGAGAATCCAACTCAAAAATATATATATATATCAAGACTGGACTTTGATGAAAATTTTACTACTTGAAAGAATTTTCTGCTGTTTAAGGCCCTTTGTAGCCTGGCATGGTGGCTCATGCCTGTACTCCTAGAGCTTTGGGAGGCTGGAGCAGGAGGATTGCTTGAGCCCAGGCATTCCAGACCAGCCTGCGCAATATAGTGAGACTTTGTTTCCACCCCCCCCCAAAAAAAATTAGCTAGATATGGTGGCATGCACCTGTAGTCCTAGCTAGTTGGGAGGCTGAAGCAGGAGGATCACTTGAGCCCAGGAGCGCAAGGCTGTGGTGAGCTACTTCACTCCATATGGGTAACTGAGTGACACTCTGACTCAAAAAAATAAATAAATCCCTTTGTGATTGTGTTTTGCTTTTTAGACAAGTTCCATCATTAAGAGAGCTAAATAGTTACTTAGCTTAAAAGAATGCTTAGTGGTTCATGTTAGGGAGAAAAGGACTTAAATTTTTCTATAATTGATGAAAATCACTTTTGTCACTGAAGTTAGAAATTAGTGATGAATATCATAGAGCTTCAGGATCAGAAATCATCTTGACCAAAGCAGGACAGTTATTCTACATAGATAGCCTGCACATAAATTTTGTTGATTTCTTTATAATGTACAGGGTTTTTTTTGCCAGGTCTCTATGAACCTAGTGTGCAGTCTTTAATATGCATTTTAGCAGCATTATTAAGGTATAATTTTCATACTATAAAGTTTACTTTTTTTTAGTGTACCATTGAATGATTTTTTTAGTAAATTTATGGAGTTGTGTAACTATCACTACAATTCAGTTTTAGAACATTTTCATCAGCACCCCCCAAAAAATACCTCTTTATCCAATGAGTTTTTAAAAACCTTATTTACTTGCTTCACTTAGATCTATTTATCGTCAGATACTGGTAAATAAAATTATATAGATCTTTAAAAATATTCTCTTTTTGTATATGTACCACAATCATGGTCTTTGCAGCAACATGAGTGCGGCTGGAGAACATCATACTAATTGAACTATCACAGAAGCAAGAACTGAATATCACATCTTCTCACTCATAAGTGGGCCCCGAACACTGGTCACAAGAGCACAAGGGTGGAATCGGTAGACTCTGGACATTGCTGGAAAGGGAGGGAGTGGGGAGAGATGGCGGGCATGTGGCAACACCCTGGGTTCCAGGTCCACTGTCACTGGGAGAGAGGGCCTGCTAGAAGCCTAAACTTCACCTGCACATGACTTACTTATATAGTAAATCCTTACTTGTACCCAGAACTCTTAAACAAAAAATTATAGAATCAGATAGGTACATGCAGTACTGTATAAATGCATGGAACAAGTTCTGTAAAGGTAACAACAATCCAATAATATCTCTGGGAGAGCATTACATTTTGGGGAGTGGTAGTCAAGTGTATGCTAACTTTTATTTGTATTATTTTAAACTCTCTACAAAGAAAATCTATAAATGTGTTACATAGATAAATAAAATTAAAAGAAATATTTTCTTACACATTATTATTTCATAGTGCTTTTTGAATTTTCAAAAGTTTTTGCCCAAACATACATAGCAGAGTATAATGGACCATACTGCAAATGGTATGCCTTACCTTGTGTTTGTGATTTATTTTGGTTTGATCTTTTTTAAACTGGCAAATAAAATACAACTTTCTTGGTGATATGTTGGAAGTGCAGGGAAGATAAATCAAGGTAAAAGTAGCGTAATTATTGTGCAAGAAAAATAACTTTCAGTTTTAAGAATGCAGAGAAATACTTGCTTTTGTGATTTTAAGCTAATGACATTGTGCATTTTGTTTTTGGGCTATAATCCCCCTTGACCGATCCATGTCTTCTTTGCATATCATAGAGTGGGTTTCATCACATTAAGGTATTCAAACACATTCTCTATTTCAGACTGGATCGTTGTGGGATGTGGAAACAGCTTAACATGCAAGGTACTGTTGCTACCATTTCTTGCCTGCATCATTTTCTTCTTAGTTACTTTCTAGGGTGCCCTGGGGAGTAAGGTCAGTGTGGGAACGTACAGTCTGATAAAGCTGTATGGCACAGGCTGATCTCCACCACTTGAGGTTTTCTCCTTTGCTCAGTATATTGCTTGTGTAGCTGGATGCTGCTGGTGGGATAACTTAGGGATGTTATGTTTTGGGGCACACATAATAGAGGAATGTTATGATTTGGTTGGGAGTAAATTGTTTTGAACACTAACTTTTATTACTTTTAGATGAACATTTCTCTGTGGAAAGTGACCGTTTTGCAAGTGCCAGGCAGGTAAATCAATAACTGTGTGTATGGTGGGTTGTGTCTGGATTTTTAATTACAAACAGATTAGATACACAGCACTGGTCTGATATTAATAGTTTACTGTCAATTCAGTCATAACTGGTTTGAAATAGGCTTGCTTTTCTGATTGTTTAATAGTTATGGCTTTATAATTCTGTTGTTACTTTGTATCCTTCATAATATCAAATAGTAACATGAAGTGCTTTCTGACAATGTGACTTTTTTGACTTAGAGGTAGGGATTTTGATAGTATGAACAATTTTGGTTCCTGAAATTCATAAAACATGGGTAAATAAATACGTATTTTAAAAGATTGCCTTAAATTATTTTAGGTAGGCTGCAATTTTAGATCTCAGTTTTAGATTTTGTATGATGTTTAAAGATTAGGTTTTTGGCAGTATGAAATTGTATTGTAATAATCAGATTAAATGCACACAGACTTTCATGAAGAAGATATGGCTTCTTCATGAAAAAATGGTGATGAAGTAATAGGTGAAGAACAACTTACTGGCTTGGATTTGTCCAATTACCCTAACATGGGCCAGTTATAGAAACTAGCTTCCTGATGAGCAGAATTCTTCAGAAATTACCAGAGGCTGGTTCAGATGTGACATATCTTAGAATTTATTCACACACCCAGATATATACCCCATCCTGGTCTGTCAGCCTCTTATGGAATGTATTAGCTTTAATTGCTAGTAATCACTATTATTGATATTACCACTAAATTCAAGTTTAACAATGCAAATGAAAAGAAAGTTTGATCTTAGTTGTACTTATAGAAAATAGTTGGGGCAGACAAGAGCTAGTTTTGTGCACATTGTTATTTTATACTTTATCAATTATTTCTTTCACAAATCATCTGACCGACATCCTAAGAATCTGTCCTTCATTCATTTAGCAAATACTTAATGTCCCAGACTGTGCGACAGGTTACACTGAGTGATAAATGAAACGGAAGTAGTTCCTACCCTCAAATAACTTACAGTCTTGAGATAGAGGCAGAGGAGAACTAGAAAGCACTGTGGGAGTACACTTGATCCTTGAACAACACAGGGGTTAGGGATACCAACTCCCCCATACTCCCTACAGTGCAAAATCTGAGTATAACTTTTGACTCCCCCAAAACATTATACTAATAGCCTGCTGATGACTGGAAGGCTTAGTCATAACATCAGCAGTTGATTAACATATATTTTGTATGTTGTATGTATTATATACTGTATTCTTACAATAACGTAAGCTAGAGAAAGGAAAATGTTATTAACATCATAAGGGCCGGGCATGTGGCTCAAGCCTGTAATCCCAGTACTTTGGGAGGCTGAGGTGAGGGGATTGCCTGAGCCCACGAGTTCAAGAACAGCCTGAGCATCTTGGCAAGACCTCGTCTCTACATTAAATTTAAAAAAAAAAAAAAAGCAAGGTGTGGTAGTGCGTACCTGTAGTTCGGCTTCTTGGAAGGCTAAGGCGGAAGGATCGCTGGAGCCCAGCAGGTGGATACTGGGGTGGCTGTGAGTGTGTGTGCCACTGCACTCCAGTTTGGCCAAGAGACTGAGACTTCAACTCAAAAAAAAAAAAAAAAAAAAATCACAGGAAGAGAAAATATATTTACCATTCATTAAGTGAAAGAGGATAATCATAAAGGTCTTCATCTTCAGCTTCCTGTTTGGTAGGCTGAGGAGGAAGAGGTGGAGGAAGAAGAGGAGGGGTTGGTCTTGCTCTCAGGAGGAGCAGAGAGAGAAAAGGTAGAGAAGGTGGAATGGGAGGTGAGACAGGCAAACTTGTAACTTCTGTTGAAAAAGTCTGGGTATAAGTGGAACTGGGTAGTTCAAACCTGTGTTGTTAAAGGGTCAACTGTCCATTGGGGTGGAGAACTGCCCATTATGGAGGAAGTAGGAAGGTCACTCTGAGGAAGTAACATTTAAGTGAGAACTGAAGGATGAGAAGGACCTGGTCTAGTTGGGGAAATACATTTTCTAGACAAAAGGTGCAAATGCCCTGAGGCAAAGTGAAAGAACTGGAGGCTTTTGAAAAAACAGAACTTTTCAAAGAATTGAAAAAAATCCAAAATGGCCAGAAAGTAGAGAAGCAGGCAGTGAAGTAGAAATAGGCAGGGGCTTGGTCTTGAAAAGCCTAGTATGCCATTTGCTGGGTTTTCAGGCTTGTCCTAAGTCTCCTGGGAAACTATTGAAGGTTTTAAGCAAGGATGTAACAGGAAATGAAGTGCTACAAAAACCAAGAATTTTAGCTCAATGAAACTTTGATAATTTACCAAAAAGGTTATAATCTCTGCAAGGTAAAATATTCTTCTCTCATTTCATTAAAATTTTTGCAACTGCTTTGATTGTCATCTGTGGTAGTCTTTTCATTGTTTTTCTAGAAATTACCTTTAATTTTCCAAAATTTTCTTTTATCCTTCACCATTCTATTAACCTTATATAGGAATGTCATTTCTATTTATAACTGAATTATAAATGTTTTTTTCTAACCGTTTTAGCACTCTCCCATTAAAACTCTTTGCTGATTGTTTTCCTGTAGACACCTTTAATCTGCTCAAGATATTTAATATTTTAACAAAATGTTTCATTAAATATCAACATTAAACTTGCTTTATTCTTTTGTTGTTTTCCAAATACGTCTTAGATCTAGTTTAATATTCTCAGCATTTATGCTATTTCATATTTTATGAAATCACATTTGAGCACCTACAGTGTTTTTAGAGAATTTCATTAATATTGTATTGGAGCTCTAATCTTCATCAAGAGTACCCTTTTCAAATCTGGTTTACCTTTTGTGGCCTTATCTTTTATATTAAATTGGTCTGTGTCAAACTGTTTATGTTCAAATGAGCTTATGTATATGAAAGTGCTGTAAAGGTGTTATTTTGTATATCCTGATTTGTTTCTCCTACTGTAAGCATCTCTAAATGCTGAGTTCTTTTTAGGAAATCTTTAGCCAGTGCAAAATTTTTGCTTGCCTTGATGATTGAATGAGCATTCATTCAGGTCTTCCTTGGTGTAAAGTTGTTAGTTTGTGCCTGAATAGAATGCTGTTGTCCACTTTTTATTTCCATATATACAAAGAATACCTCCTTCAGATATTTTATTTGAAATCTATATTTTGATGCAGCCTCCAATGTAGCTCACTTTTGTCATGAGTTCTTATTTTCTGAATCATTTTATAACTGCTCAGTATTCCTTCTTTGTTACCTTAATAATTTTTTTTTTTTTTTTCTGGCATTGGTAACTTGAAGAGTTTGCAGATGTCTCTTATTTTTTTTTTCACTTTCTCTCCAGCCCAGGGCATTTATTTTAAAAGAGTTGCCTCATTTTAGGTTTTAGAGAAATTAATGTGTTTGTGCTAGTGATTTCTTTAACATCCAGAGCTGCTGCCCTTGGTTTAGAGTTGTGTTTTTTGAGTCTGTTCGTATGTGCAAGGTTAGTAAAGAAAGTCCATGCTTGTTTTTCTTTGCTTAACCGTATGTTTGGGTACCGTGGAACTGAAAAGGTGTCTGCATCTTGGTAAGCGATAGGGATACAAAGACTGTGGAGTTCTGCCCTTAGGGAGCTTGTAAACCAGGAGAAGAGGCATAAAACAATGACTAAAGTACTGTCATTTTCTTATCCATAAGAAGCAACTCCTTCTTTGCTTATCCATTAGAAGCAACTCCTTTATGCATGTTTTGATGAAAATATAGGGTGCTGATACTCTAGGCCAAAAGAGGTACACTTAATGCAGACTTAAGGGGACTGGGAAAGGAAATGATTTCTAAATGCTTGTGAAGAGTCTTAAGGGAAACTGAGACAATGGTAGAGGGAAGGGGTTTATAGGCAGAATCTGAATTCAAAGGCATGGATCTAAGTATGGGCATATAAAGCAGGGAGAATTCTAAGAAATAATGTGGATTTATGTATTATGTACTTTGCTTTGATGCTTGTATCCCAGCTACATCCCAGAATCTTGATTTTCTTTCTTTATGGCCTTTAGTCTGCCCATTTTAACTTTACCTCAGAGTATATGAAGGAAATGCTATAATAAAATCAGGAGTTTAAATAGAGGTGGGCCTGAAGATAAATGGTTAAGCAGGTGGTGTCCGTTTTCTATTCTAAGCCCTGTGGAGGTATGGAGTGTTGACTGTTATAGCTTCATCATGTAGCACATTGCCCAGCACATAGGAAATGCTCAATAAATACTTCTCTTATCAAAGGTGCCCCCCCCATCAGTAATTTCTTCCTTGTTCAGGGACTTCTTTTCTCTATCAGGTACCTATCTAGTGAATTATCTTCTCTTACAATAAAGCAAGTTATACAAGTTTTTTGGTTACCCAGTGCATATAAAAGTTTATACTGTAGTCTATTAAGTGTGCAATATTATTATGCCTAAAAACAGTACATACTTTAATTAAAAAATACTTGATTGCCAAAAAATGCTAACAGTCATCTGACCCTTCAGCGACTCCTAACCTTTTTGCTGGTGTAGGATCTTACCTCAGTGTCTATGACAGCTGACTGATCAGGTTGGTGGTTGAGGGGACTGTGGCAATTTCTCAAAATAAGGACAAGAGTGAAGTTTACTATATCAATTGACTCTTCTCTTCTTAAAAGATTACTCTGTAGCATGTGATACTGTTTGATCGTATTTTACCCACATTAGGACTTCTTTCAAACTTGAAATCAATCCTCTCCCACCCTGCTGCTGCTTTATCAACTAAGTTTATGTCATTTTCTAATCCTTTGTTGTCATTTCAACAATGTTTGCAGCGTCTTCACTAGTAGATTCCATTTCAAGATACCCACTTTCTTTGCTTATCCATAAGAAGCAACTCCTCATCCATTCATATTTTATCATGAGCCTGCAGCAATTCAGTTACATCTTCAGGTTCCACTTAATACTCTTGCTATGTCTACCACATCTGCAGTGACTTCCTCCAGTGAAATCTTGAGCCTCAAAGTCATTTATGAGGATTGGAATCAACTTCTTCAAACTCTTGTTAATGTTGATATTTTTA
The DNA here is from genome assembly GCF_000164805.1 of Carlito syrichta. Taxonomy (NCBI): domain Eukaryota; kingdom Metazoa; phylum Chordata; class Mammalia; order Primates; family Tarsiidae; genus Carlito; species Carlito syrichta. The sequence goes on along the minus strand of NW_007252584.1, from coordinate 672,886 downwards.
CCTCTTCCCATGAATCATGACTATTCTTTCTTGATGGCATCTAGAATGTTGAACTCTTTCCAGAAGGTTTTCTGGGGTTTTTTGTTTGTTTGTTTTGAGTTGGAGTCTCCCGGTTACCCAGGCTGGAGTGCAGTGGCACTGCTCACAGCCACTGTAGCCTCAACCTGCTGGTCTCAGGTGATCCTTCTGCCTCAACTTTCCAAGTGACTGGAACCACAGGCATGTACCACCATGCTGAGCTAATGTTTTGATTTATTTGTAGACACAAGCTCTCACCAAGTTGCCCAGGCTGGTCTTGAACCCCTAGGCTCAGTCAACCTTCTCACCTCAGCCTCCCCAAGTGCTAGAATTATAGGCGTGAGCCACCACACCCAGCTCCAGAAGGTTTTCAATTACTTTGCCCAGATCCATCAGAGGAATCACTGCCTATGACAGCTAAAGCCTTGCAAAATGTATTTCTTTTTTAAAAATTTCAATACCTTTAGGGGTTACAAATAATTTTTGGTCTGGGCTTTAAGAGTACCCACTCAGATGTATTTCTTAAATAAGAAGACCTGAAAGTCAAAATTACTCCTTGATCCATGCAGAATGGTTATTGTGTCAGCAGGCATGAAAATAGCATTCACCTCCCTATACATCTCCATCAGAGCTTTTGGGTGACCAGGTGCATTGTCAACGAGCAGTAATATTTTGAAAATAATCTTTTTGGGCCATTGCCTTGCTAAGCTATGGTGTGGCCATGGGCTCTTTGAGATATGGCCAGACCATGTTTTCTTAAGCTTTGGCCCCGTCCCATACCTTGGGGAGGTGAATCTCCTCTCTCTCTCTCTCTCTCCAAATAAACTATATTTTCTAACCTAAAAAAAAAAAAAGAAAATAATCTTTTTTTTTCCTGTGTAGTAGGTCTCAACAGTGGGCTTAAAATATTCAGTAAACCATGCTATAAACACATGTACTGTCATCCAGCTTTGTTGTTCCATTTCTAGAGCACGGGCAGAGTGATTTGGTATAATTCTTAAGGGCCCTAGGGTTTTCAGAATTATTTGAGCATTGACTTCAACTTAAAGTCACCAGCTGCATTAGCCCCTAACAATAGAGTTAGCCTGTCCTTTGAAACTTGAAGCCAGGTATTGACTTCTCTCTAGCTATGAAAGTCTTAGATAGTATTTTCTTCTAATATAAGGCTGTTTTGTCTACACTGAAAATCTTTTGTTCCGTGTAGCCACCTTCATCATTGATCTTAGCTAGATCTTCTGTATGACTTGCTGCAGCTTCTATATCAGCATTTGCTGCTTCACCTTGCACATTTATGTTATGGAGACAACTTCTTCCCTTAAATCTCATGAGCTAACTTTTGCTAGCTTCTAACTTTTCTTTTGAAGCTTTGTCACTTCTTTCAGCCTTGCAGAATTGAAGAGACTTTTAAGGCCTTGTTTTGGATTAGGTTTTGGCTTAAGGGAATGTGATGGCTGATTTGATCTTCTGTCCAGACCACTTAGACTTTCTCCATGTCAGCAATAAGCCTGTTTCACTTTGTTACCATTCATCTGTTGACTGGAATAACGCTCTTTATTTCCTTCAATAAATTTTCCTTTACATTCACAACTTGGTTCACTTGTGCAAGAGACCTAGCTTTTGGCCTTTCCTGGCTTTTGACATGCCTTCCTCACTGAGCTTCTTTTTTTTAGCTTTTGATTTAAAGTGAGAGTCGTGTGACTCTTCTTTCATTTGAGCACGTAGAGAGGCCATATGGGGTTATAAATTGACCTAATTTCAATATTGTTGTGTCACAGGGAACAGTAGAGGGAGAGAAGCTAGAATGACTGATGGGAGCAGTTCCTGGCACCCCAAAATAATTACAACAGTAATATCAAAGATCACTGGTCACTGATCGCCATAACAGATATGATGAAAAAGTTTGAAATACTGTGAGAATTACCAAAATGTGACACAGAGACACGAACTGAGAACATGCTGTTGGTAAAGTGGCATTGATAGACTTACTCCATGCAGGGTTGCTGCAAACCTTCAATTTGTAAAAGACACAGTAAAGTGAAACACATTGCAAAAGGTATGCCAGTACTTATCATTAAGCAGAACTGATATTCTGTGAAGATGTTGCTTATTTATCATGTGACTTCACACACCTTTATTATTGTTTATGTCCCTTAAATTGGGAAACATTTAAATGTGTTACCACATTGAGGTGAAATATTGTCTTACGGAAATGCCCTCTGGGGATACAATTACTTTACCAAAAAAATCCATCATGCAATAGCTGGTTAGTTAACTGGTTAGTTAAGATGGTTAGTTAGACTTTTTCCATTTGGGATTGCCCAGTGTTTTAAATATTCTTTCCCCTTTTTGATGATTTTCTGTTATTATGCGTCCCACATTCTCAGAAGGCTTGTATCCTCAGTCTCTCTTGCAGCTTGGATACAGGCTTGTATCCTAGATTTGACCAGTCAATTGAATAGAGTGAGACTTGTATACACAAGTGAGTATTGTGAGGTAGCAATTGTGTAGTTGAACTGATGATCTGGTGATCATGTTGACAGAGATACTTAGATTTTAAGGAGTGGCAATGCCAGGGCTTTGGTTATGAATTCAGTCACAAGTTATAGGTACTAAGTGATGATGGCAATAATTTTTTTTGGGGGGGTGGGATTTATTTTCCTTTGTTGTTTCTGATCATCTGGGATTTATGGTTAGATGTCTTATGTTAATTATGGAATATTTTCAGCCATTACCTTCAAATATTTCACCCAATATCTTAAATATATCTTTAGTCTCATTCTTTCTTCTCTTTCTGTGATGCCAATTACCAGTGTGCTAGAACTTTGATATTGTCCCACAGATCTTGAATGTTCCTCCCCCTGCCGTACTATTTTCTCTCATTGTTTTGGGGTGACTTATATTGACCTATCTTCAAGTTTGCTGATTCTTTCCTTGGCTGAATTGAGTCTATTAATGAGCCCATTGAAGGCATTCTTTATCTCTCTTAACTGTTTTTCATCTTTAGCACTTTCATTTGTTCTTTCTTATAGTTTTCATTTATCTGCTGAAAAATTACTCATCTGGTGTTGCCTGTTGTTCTCCTTTTGGATTAGAGCCCTTAACATATAACTTATAGTGTTTGAGATTTCATTTTAGATATTTCCAATATCTGTTTGATTCGGTGTCTGTTTCTGGTAAGTTTTTTTTTTTTTTTTTTCCCTTTTCATAGTGTTTTATCTTTGCCTTTTTTTTTTTTTTTTTTTTTTTTGAGTTGGAGTCTCACTTCTTTGCCCAGGCTGGAGTGCAGTGGCACGCACGTTCACAGCCACTCCAGCGTCAACCTGCTGGGCTCCGGTGATCCTTCCGCCTCAGCCTTCCAAGTAACCAGAACTACAGATGCATGCTACCACGTCCTGCTATTTTTTATTTTATTGTAGAGACAAGGTCTCGCCAAGTTGCCCGGGCTGGTCTCGAACCCGCAGGCTCAGGCACTTTGCCTTTTCTTATGCCTTGTGGTTGTTGTTGTTGCAAGTCTTGACTTATTGTGTAGAACACTAGAGACTGGAGTATATAATCTTTATGTCTGTAAATGGGCATATCTTTCCTTCTGCTAGGCCTTTCTTTAGTGCTGAGATTTGAGTTAATCTAGGTAGGAGTTGGTCTGTGCTTAAGGCTTTTGTTGTTGTTGTTATGGTTACTCTCAGTGTATCTCAGTCTTCAAATTCTCTTAGCGATATTCTGTGATTAGAGTGGGAGTCGGTTTACCAGAACAATGTCTGAGCCATTCTAAATTTCAGGTCTCCCCTTCAAATTGTTACTTAGTTAGGGTCTCTTTATATGCTCTTGATTTTCTACTGTCTCAGTAGTATTCTGCAGCTACTGTTCCTGGAAGTTTGTTAGCCTGGAAGTAGGGAGGGGTGGTATAATATGGTCTCTATTGTTCTGATTAAGCCTCAGGTTTAGGCCTGCATCCCAGGATATTGCCTCTCCCTGGCTATGTGGTGGGCTCGGTGTGGAGTCCTGCCCCTCTCCTAGGAGAAGGGTTCCCACCCCTCCTCCCACCTGCTGTGAATTTTCACCATTGTCTTAAGGGTAGAAGTAATCGTTTTATTTTCTTTCACAGATAAAGGCTTCCACATAGGGAGCAAGATCTCAGTGTAGAGTCTTGCCTCTCGGGCTTAGCTAACATTTTGGACCAGGTGATTTTTTGTTGGGAGGGTTATTCTGTGCATTGTAGGCAGCATGGCTGGCCATCACAATGGGTAATTCTCAGATTGCATCACAAGGGGTACTCCTCAGTGTTCTCTGAGTGCCTGGGATTGAGGGGTTGGCGGAGGAACATCCTGCAGAAGGTTGGAGTATCCTCAATTTCTGCAGCCCCCAGTGATTTCACACTGTCCTTTCAGCAAGCCATATTGGCTTTCACCTATTTGCTAACTATTCTGATTGTTTTGGTGTCCATTTGCAGTCTACCTCAAGTGAGTACATGGTTGTCTCCTCTCTCTCTCTCTGCACGCACTGTCTCTCCTTAGTTTTTGAGTCAACTGGTTGTTCTATGTTGTGTTTAAAGAAAGTCATGAATTTGATATTTGTTCAGTTATTTTTCATTGTAGGTGTGGGCAGCTATGCTCTTCTTAGCTCTCTTATTTCAGAGTGGAAGCCAGACATTTGTTTACTCTTAAAAATTTAACAAGAGCATTTACTTAAGTCTAAGCTTAATTATTTTCCCTATCTTCCTGAATAAGACCAAGATTACCTTTAAATGCTTATCCCTACTACCATGTTAATGTTATATGTGTTAGCTTTGCCTTGTTTAAGCCACCTTAAGCCTCTCAGTAGTGAATATTCACTCACAAATATGTTTTTCAAATTTCTTTGCTCACCGTTCTTCACTCCATTTCCTTCTTGGCTCCGTTTCCTTCTTTATAAAGAATGTTCTTAAATAGTTCTTTGGTCTTGGTGTTTCTGAAAGTGTCTCTATTACCTTTTTTCTCCTAAATTGATGTGGGGTCCGAGTGTTTGATTCACGGCACCGACACACAATTTACCAAGAGAGAGGTTTATTAGCCAGGTTCGACTGGCCAGGGCCACCCACCATACTCGCAGATCTCTAGGCAAGGGCCCCACACTGCGGCAGGGGCCTTTCTTAAATAGGCAAAAGCCTGCTCAATTTACAGAGAAAAGCCCACCAGAATATGAAAGGGGCTTATTGCACAACACTTACACACTGTCAGTGGGGGTTACAGAAGCAGAAAAAGCTGGTTAACTTATCTAACATAGCCACTTGGGGCTTCCAAGTAGGGTGTTCTTTCCAGGGTATCCAAGAATTACTAAGTTTTAGGGGAGAGGTCACAGCACACAGTTTCAGCATACTTAATATATGAGGTTACAGTTTCATTACATTTTACATAATTCATCACACTTAATATATAAGGTTTCACACAGGTTCCACGCAATTCATTACCTCTTACAGAATGAGTGGTGAGCTGGGTAGAGAATTTTGGGTTGACAGTTACTTTCCTTGAGTACTTTGGTGCTATTCTCTTGTGTCTTGAAATGTTTTGTTAATGAAAAGTCTATAGTCAGTTTAGTTGTAATTTCTTTGTAAATAGGTAATTGTGTCTTCTCTTGGGCCACCATTAAGAATTTCTCCTTGTTTAGGATCTTCGGGATTTTTTGCAATACCTCTACATGTGGATTTGTTTTATTTATCCTGCTTTTATTTGGTGTATTCCATTAGTCTGAGGACTCACGATGTCTTCAGTTGTGGGAAAAAATCTTAGCCATTATCTTTTAAATTTTGTTTGTCCTCCATTTTTCATTTATAGAACTATTATTTAGGTATGTGTTGGAGTTTTTCATTGTCTTCAAAATGTTTTCCATTTCTACTACTTCTGAGTCATTTCCTGACATCTATCTTACAATTTACTAATTTTCTCTTTAGCTGTGTAGCCTATTTGTTAATCCATTTGAGGGTTTTACTAAAAAAAGTAACTATGTTTTTAAATTTAATAATTTCTCTTTCATTTTCTTTCAAATCTGCTTTTAAATTTTCTTTTAAATCTATTTTTTAGGTTTCATAAGAGTATTTAAACATTTTGAAATATAGTTATATCTAAATCTTTGGATTATTTTCTTAGCTGTAGTTCTTGAGGAATGAAGTCTCCCATTTGACTTCTCTTATTTCTTCCATGTTTTTTTGCTTGCTTCTTTGTGTGGTTTGCAATATTTGACAATTTGGAACTTTTTTGCCTATACCTGGATTATGGGATGCTTCTTTGTGTAGTATTGCATTTGTCTCTGATGGTACCCTTTGGGTTCACTGCTTCTGAAGAGCTTTTGGTCCATTCTCATATATGTCTCTGGTACCCTGAGACTAGTGTAAATTTTGACTCTATGTCTGTGTAGAAAAAAGACTTGGATTTTTCTTCCTGGTTTGGCCACTCTGGGTTGATGTATGGAGCTTTTTCTTTTCTTTTTTACCCAAAGACAACCCTTTATGTCTTTGGATTTTATGCTGGTGGTTCACCTCCAGCTTCTTTCCCATGCACAGGCTTGAGGCAACTTCTGCAGTTTCCTGGTCCTAAAATCCCTTGAGTTTGCAGCCCTTGGTTTAGAGGGTAGGAGTGAGCAGGTCTTTGTCCTATGAAGAATCTCATTTAATATGTTTTTTGTCTTTGCAGCTATTCCTTTCTATTCTAGTTTCCTGGCTGTTGATCAGAAAGTAGTTCACCCAATTAAGAACCAGGACGTAGTTATCACTACAGGCATCCTCTAACTTGAACAGGTTACCAAAAGTTCATTTAGATGTTGATTGCATAGAGCACAGTTCATATTATCTGATAAGAACTATGTTATTTAAAAAATGAATTAGTCACCTGGGCATGGTGGCTCATACTATAATCCCAGCTCTTTGGGAGGTTGAGGCGGGAGGATTTCTTGAGCCCAGGAGTTCAAGTATAGCCTGGGCAATATAGTGAGACCTCGTTTCAATAACAACAACAAAAACAGTCTCCCCAGGTAAATCTCAGGAGTCTGTGCTTCCCCTATGCAGTTGAAATTCATATAGACTTGTGAATTCTTTGGAACTGTAATCAGTACTGTATATAGGATATGATTTCTGTGGGAAGGTACATTTTAACATTATCAGCGACAACTTGGTCTTCCCTGGTATGACCTGCTCGCCACCAGTCCCTGTTAGTTGTTACAAACCCTAACCACTGTTTTCAAACTTGCCATTATGTCATCACCACTCATATTCAGCGCTTGACCTTACCTTCACTCTACTGAGAACCTTGAGCCTTATGGTTGATTTTCTTCAACTTCTTGTTCTGCCTACCAATTTATCAGGTCCTCCTGCCTCAGAATGTCCTCTTCCTCTTGTCTCAGAGGATGAGATATTTCTGTTTGAGACCAGTCCCTTGCCAGGGATCCTTAGGTTTACTGCAGCTTCACTGGCAGTATTTTTTCATCAGTTATTCCCTTTCTTTTTCCCCATTCTCTTCCCAGTGGCTTTCAACTTGGAGGGGTGGGTGAATTTTGCCCCCCAGGGGACATTTGACAATGTCTGGTTGTGATGATGAATCTAGTGCTGCTGGCATCTAGTGGATAGAGGCCAGGGATGCTGCCTACAATGAACAGAACAGCCCCCACAACAAAGAATTACCTGGTCCAAAATGCCAAAATGTCAGTAGTGCCGAGGTTGAGTAACCTTGCTGCATCTTCAGGGTCTCACTTTTTTTTATTTAAAAAAAATTTTTAATTTTAAATATGTGGATACAGTCCAGGGTTAGGTATACCGATGAGGACCTCACTTTTAACTCCTTTGTTCTTCTTTGTCTGTTATTTTATTCCCAAGGTTCTCATTCTAGAAAACCTTCCCTGAGCTACACATGTCCACTCCTTTCTTAGTTACCTAACCTCCTTCTCCCCTTCTTATCTAAACTTCTGAAAGAGTGGTCTGTACATAGTCTATTTCTCATTTACTTCTCAAATTTCAGCTGTTATTCTCTGGCTTCCCACCCCCACTACTGCTTAGACTGTTTTTGCTGAGATTTCCTGTGACCTCTTGTGTCTTGCATCTAGTGGATTCATTTAGTCCTAATTTTACTTGACATTTTTGCTGTACCTGACACTGTTAATCACTGTCTCCTTGAACTAGTGTATTCCATTGCTATCCTTGTTCTCCATGTTCTTCTCTTATATTTTCTTTGGCTCCCCCGTAGGCTCTTAATGATCCACTTATTCCGTATGCACCACTGTTTGACTTCTTTGTCAAGGGTTATCATAGGTCATTGTCTCCATAAATTATCTCATTTATACCCAGGATTTCATTTCTGCTTTTATGCAGATTTTTTTCTAAATTTCTAAATCCTTTTCTCTGCATGCTTTATACTCAATCTTAATAATCTGCTGGAAATCTACACCTGAATATTCCATAGGTACCTTACACTCAGCATGTCTAATGTGAAGTACATCATCTTTTTCTCAGACTTCTTTCTTATTAAGAAAAAAAGGCTCTGTTAATGGTTTTACAATTCACCCAGGATCACAAGATGGGTAATTGGGTCTTGTCCAACTCATGTATGTTATCTGTAGTTACTAGTATGATATAAAATGTGATTTTGATTATATCACTAATCTACTTGAAAGTCTGCACTGGTATGCTTCTGCTAACAGGAGAAAAAGAAAGTAGACTGAATTTCCTTATATGGTCCATCTGGCTCTTCTGTGGACTCTCCCCACCTACTTCTCCAACCTCACTTCCTTTCCTTGTATGCTTCAAACACTATACTCCAGCATGTGTAGTTCCCTATAACATTTTATTTCAAATTTGATATCTTTACTTATGCTATCTCCTTTGCCTGGAAGGCAACATTTTCTATACAGTGTGTGGGTTGCTTATCTTCTGAGTGCTGGGATTCCCCATTCCCCATGGAAGCTACAGTTTATTGGCACCTTGCCCTACTTCTTGGTCCCACATCACTGAGGAGTATTCCTTCGTCAGAATGATGATCTCAGAAAACCAGGACTGGGTAAATGCTGGCATTATTCCTACTGAAAGAAGGTAGGGAGGGGATGCTGGCAGAGGTGTTTCACAGCTCTTTTGTTATGTAGCTTACTGCTAGCCGTTTCTTCCCTCAATACTTACTACCGCTCAACTTCATTATCTTTCAAGGGTTCTTCTGGAAAAATGTATCTTTTGAGGGAGAACTGCTTTTCTTGGACTATAGGAAGTTTTGGGTTCTTCAGCTCTGTTGGGTTTTGACATCCATTCCATCTTAACCTGCTTCATGGCTCCTTAGAATTCCTCACTGATCTGAAGTTTTGGGTTCTTCAGCTCTGTTGGGGTTTGACATCTATTCCATCTTAACCTGCTTCATGGCTCCTTGGAATTCCTCACTGATCTGTTCACTGGAGTACCTCTTAGAGTTCCAGGTCTACTCAGATTTCTTTTTGTATTTCTTTTGCTTATTTTATTGGATTTGATTGTGGGAGGAAAGGTAAATGTGGGTTTGATCAGTCATTTTAAAGTAGAATTTCAGTACCCTGTACCTCATGTGGTTTCCTTTTTCCCCTCTATTGTAGACATCATGACTGAGAATGTCATTTAAAGTAAACCCTTGTGTACACCTTTGATCTTTTTCTTAAAACACTGTCCCTATACTCCCCTTGAGAATCACTGGGGGTGATGGCAGATGATTCAGGTGGGAGTGTGCCACATCTGTGAAGGATGTAGAGGAAACACTGCTGATTCGCCTGAGGGAGACGTTCGTTGCCTGTTAAAAATTTTTATTGTGTTGCCTAGTTTGGCCAAAACATCTTTCAGTATTGTTTTCTATTGGATTTTAAGAATTACTAGTAATATTGAACATTAAGAAAATTCATTAATTGACCATTTTTTCCCTGCATTTTCATGGTAGTGAAGGTTTTTTTTTTCCCTTTAATATCTATTTGTAGGATTCCTTTAATTCTTTTAATATACGTGTTGCTCATTTTTTTAGTTTAGATTTATTATGATCTGATTCTTGGAAAATGAAAATCCACTTCTGGTTTTTTGGTTACTAATACATACTTCATAAGGTGGCTGCAAAGATTAAATGAGATAATATAGGTGAAATGCCCAACACAGTACTTGGTATGTAACAGGCAGCAGTAAATATTAGTCCCTTTTGTTCATTCTTTCTTTGTCAGATTATTAAAATAACTACAGTATTTCATATGTTAGAGAAAAACATCACATGTGTTTATTGAACCCTTCTTAAATGAAAGGCAATATGTCAAATACCTTGAGAGATAGAGATGTTTTAGGCTGCTTCCTGTCCAGAGATAAATATAGCTTACTATATTTATATATATATATATTTTTTTTTTTTAACATTTTGAGGCTTTTTAAATATGCTTTTCTGAAAACTTTGAGTACAGAGCACTTTAAAGGATGGTTTGTCACATTTTAGTCCATTACATCTTGATGAGAGTAGTTATTATCTCCATTTTATTTATATATTTATTTTTTTTCTGCTTCATTTTAGAGCAATAATAAAGTATCTAATTTTTTTAATTTTTAATTTTAAAGATGTGGGGTACAATTCAGGGTTAGGTATATAAATGTTCATTATGCAGGTACCCTTGTTGATGAGGTGTGCCCCTCCCCCTGGCAGTTTCCCACTACTGCCAATCCCACCACCCGGCAGTTTCCCACTATTGCCAATCCCTTTCTTATAGTATTATGATAATTGTCCAAGGTTCGCTTATGAGTGAGAATATATGGTACTCTGTTCTTTTTTCTATGATAGATCACTGAGTATGATAGACTCTAAATCCATCCAAGTTGCTGCGAAGTTCATATTTTTGTCCTTCTTTATGGCTGCATAACATTCCATTGTGTATATGTACCATTTAAAAAAAAATCTAGTCCAGTTTTTATGGGCAGCATGCTTGGTTCCGTGTTTTTGCTATTGTGAATAGTGCTGCAATAAACGTGCGTATGCAGGTATCTCTTTTGTGGAATGATTTGAGTTTCTCTGGGTATATTCCCAATAGGGGGATTGCTGGGTCATATGGAAGGTCAATTTCTGGTTCTTTCAGAAATCTGTTAGATCCATTTTATAGATGAGGTCCCTGAAGGATGATCTGTCCAACTTTGCAGGGGTAAAAATAGGGTATGTTGGGATGTAGAAGAATGTTTACCATTGTATTTCCAACCTCAGTGGGTGCTGAATAAATACTTGTTGAATGAACGAGTAATCTTTTTTTAAGTGGCATGTTAAGTCCAATCCTAAATCATGTCTCTGCTTCTTACTGGTTTACTAAACCCCCTTTCTATTTTATCTGGCTAAAATAAGCTTTGCATTTCAATGGTTGATAGGGAGGATGTTGGAAATCTGAAGAGAGATACACTTTTAGACATAATGGAAGAAAGGCTTTGAAGAAAGATTTATGTGGAGATACTGATTGTATTTGCCAGTTTAACTTTTTGCCCTGGTGCTGTTTCTTTGCAAGACTACCTTTCTGGTTTCTGTAACAACTGTAAGGGACTTACCAAATTTGGGGCCAGGGTAAATGACCCAATTTGTTGTACTGTAAGGATGATTGTACTGTTAATAGATTTTTTATTATCTACATTAGAGTAGGAGAAAGTTGCAATTATAACTAGGCTCAGAGACTTAGGGGGAAAATTTTTAGGTGGTTAAACTAGCAAATATATAAACTTTATTGGAATAAGTTATTACAGTTTCAGAGTTTACTCTGTATGTAGTTTTTTGTAGTTGGTTGTTTTGGATAATGAAATATGATTTTTTTATTAAAATGATAAGACTTCATATCAAATTGGAGGTGGGACATCATGAGCTTATTGCAGGGAGTAAATTATATTAACACATCTTCATTTTGCACATTGAACACTGTATTTATTCTTAAACTTGCTAAATTTACATCGTCACACATTTTATGAATAGATGCATTCAGTGAGACTTACAAACAACTATTATCTTGTAAAATAATATAATAGTTAAAAGGAGGGCTTTTGGGGATTGAAAAAAACCTTGGTTTGATTCTGACCTTGACACTTCTTCATAGCTGTGTGACTAGGGAAAAGGTTTTAATGACTGGAACTGTTTTCTTATCTTTTGAAACAGTGTTAAGAGTAAATGTGCTAACAGTATTAAGAGAACATATATAAAAATACTTAGCATCATGCCTGATTTATTTATTATTGAAGTGCTCCAACAGCACTAGTGCTTAGCTATATGGCTTATCTGACTACCTGGGTTTGAATTTTAGTTCTGCCACTTAATGACTTTGTGACTTTGGGTGCAAGTTACTTAATTTAATTTCTCTCTTAGTTTCCTTATCAGTAAAATGAGTTTTCTGGTAGTAAAGGGTTCTTGTGAGCATTAAATAAATTAATGTAAATAAAGCAGTTAGAACGGTGCTTAGCACAAGGTGCTATATGTTTTAGCTATTGTATCACATTTGAAAAACTGCTATGCTGCCAGATTTTAAAATTTAACATCTTTTGCTTTACTAGAACTTTTTTGTGTTTGTTATGATTTTAAGCCCTATGAGGGCAGGATCTAATCTGTTCACTGCTATATTTCTTTTTTTTTTTTGAGTTGGAATCTCACTCCATCACCCACACTGGAGTATAGTGGCTGCTCCCGGCCACCGCAGCCTCGACCTGCTGGGTTCCGGCGATCCTTCCACCTCAGCCTTCCAAGTAGCTGGAACTACAGGCGCACGCTACCACACCCAGCTAATTTTTTGATTTATTGTAGAGATGAGGTCTCACCAAGTTGCCCAGGTGGGTCTCAAACCCGCGGGCTCAGGCAATTCACTCACCTCAGTCTCCCAAGGCGCAGGATTACAGGCTGAGCCACCGAGCCCGGCATTCACTGCTGTATTTCTAACATCTGGAATAGTCACTAGCGTAGAGCACTTACTTATTCAGTAAATATTTTTGGAATGAATGAATGATGAATGTTCCATTTTCCTTGAATTGTGTTTATCAGTATTCTAATACAAGTAGTTTTTTCATTGTTATGTCACTTAAAAAAAGTAACAACATTTGTAATACATTCCCATTGTTGGACGGGCATGGTGGCTCACGCCTGTAATCCCAGCACTTTTGGAAGCAGAGGCTAGAGGATTGCCTGAGTCCAGGGATTTGAGACCTGCCTGGGCAACTTGGTGAGACCTCATCTCTACAATAAATCAAGGAATTAGCTGGGAGTGGTGGTGTGCGCCTGTGGTTCCATCTACTTGGAAGGCTGAGGTGAAAGGATCGTCTGAGCCCAGCAGGTTAAGTCTGTGGTGGCCATTAGCATGTCACTGCACTCCAGCCTGGGTGACAATGAGACTCCGACCCCCCCAAAAAAGTAAATAATAAAATTTTCATTATAATTAATTTGATTTAAAAAAATGATTTGAGGTTAAAACCAATAGCAGTCTAGCACCAGTGGGGAGGGTATTTTGAAGAGGCTATTAGTACTCTTAGGGCTTTTCCCCCTTATTTGATGAATTGGAGTCCATAATTGGAAAGTTAATTCTAAAAATTGACAAAGCTCTAGGTAATGGAATAAGAATACACATATAATTATTCTGCCATAAAGCATATGCTTCTTTGCCAGTATTTTGATACAGGTCCAAGGCCTTTTTTAGCTGGTACAAGTTCAGTGTCATGTTTAATTCATCCTGTCTGTGCACTAGGTCCAGTTTTGATTTCTTGAAAGTGGAGGAATACTTTAGATAACCTTTGAAACTATCTAGTGCAGAATGATAAAGTTTTACAGTTTTCTCTTGTCTTTTAGTATGATCTAACTTACCATATCTAATTTGACAGGCATATATTTTTTAAAGTGACTCATCACCTTTGTTGAATCTTACCAAAGCATCCACTGTAATTTTTACCAAAACTGAAACTTTTAAAAAATTGGTGTGATTACTATTTAATTGAAAAGTGTATAATAATTATTACAAGAGGAATTGACAGTTTTTGGGGGAAAATGCAACAGACTTTTGGATGCTAAGCATACAGCTCAATTTAAGGGAGAAGTGTGAAGTTGAACTAGGCAGTTATCTATTAGCCAAAAATATTTGTACTATTTGCATCAGCCAGTCTGTTTTACAGAGGTGCTGAGAAGTTGGTAACTGTTATGTTGAGGTCTGAGGTCTGTTAAGTGATCTGCTGGAGGCCAGTGTGGCTTGAGTGCACAGTGCAAATGGGCTTTTGTAATGCATTTTATACTTTTCAAAAAGCCCATTTCCCTTGCATAACAAGCTTTTTCACAATGTAACAGAAGATAACTGTTATTCAGAATGCCTGGAGAAAATCACTCTGTTCAGCTAAGATCTCTGTAAAGGCTTTTTCTTAAGTAGAGTTCCCCCCTTCTCCTCAATCATAGTCATACCTCTTCTGGGCATGTACATCACCTTGAGTATACAGGCACATGCCACATTCTGAGAATGGGAATACATTCTGAGAAATGCATTGTTAGGCAACTTTATCATCCTAGATGGTACTGTTGACTACACTGGTACACCTAAGCTGTGTGGTAGAGCCTGTTGTTCCTAGACTGCAAACCTGTACAACATGTCATTGTCCTGAATACCATAGGCAGTTGTAACATGATGGGAAGTATTTGTATATCTAAACATAGCTGAACATGGAAAAGGTACAGTAAAAATACCACATTATAATCTTATGGGACCAATGTCATATATGCGGTTTGTTACTGACTGAAACGTCTTTATGCGATGCATGACTGACCTTACCTTTATTTTAGAACTTCTCACATGGAATTAATTAACCCTTTTGTTGTTTCTATGAGCTGTTCCTCTGAGGAGCTTCTGTACACAATGTCTATTCCATAGTTGGTGTCCAGTAAGTTGAGTGAAGCAGAAGTTCTGGCCACTTAAACAGATATCACAACCCAATCTTGCTGTGATGTAGTTTTCATTGATGTGCCATCAAAAATAAGCTGTCATTATTTACAGATTCAGTCCAGAAAACATTTAATATAATTATACTCCATTTAGTATATTATATTCCATATGTCCAAGATACTGTGCTATGTCTACAAAGTTCTGAGTTTAGTAATACATGGTTCTTGTCTGTGGACATATATATGTTGATACAGTGGGAATATGTGGGGAAGAGAGATTAATTCAAGCCTGGAGGAATTTGAGAGAAGATAGGACCTGAACTGGACTTGGAATAGTAACAAAAATTAGAGTTTTTCAGCAGATATTTACTGCTTTATGACATTTGATAGTCTGGATCACCTTCAAACTCTTTTTTCCCTTCTTTTCTGTAACATACTCTAGACTTCCTACTTCCATTTTTAGCCTTCCCCTGCAATGTGTATGTTTTTGTTAACAGTCTGCCTTTAGCCATTTCCCTCCTCTTTCTGCCCTTGGTGTAATGCTTTATTGTTTTAACCCTAACCCTGTACTTCTGGCAATATGTTTTTCTCTGTTCTGCACATTCACAACACTCTATCAGTATCCTTCTTAAGAGCATTTATCATTACTCTGCACTATAGTTATATACATAACACATCTTCTACTGCACTGTAACTTCTTTAGGGCAAGTTGCATCTTTGCAGTTCTTAAAGTACAAGGGAGGACTCCCCAAAAACAAAATATATTTATAAAAATTGTGTATTGATTCTTACATGTTTAACCTTCAATCACCTTCAACGTACTCTCTCTTTGACACAATACACCTATGGAGACACTTTTTCTACTGCTTAAAACAGTTTTTGAACTCGTCAATTTTGATGCCTTTTAGTGCTTGCCATTTTTGTTTCACCTCTTCCACATTGGAAAAACATTTCTCTTTGAGGAGTTTTTTCATTTGGGGAAACAAAAAAAAAATGTTGCTTAGGGTGAGATCGGGTGAGTAGGGAGTGTGTGGGCATGGATGTCATACTGATTTTGGTCAAAAACTGCTGAATACTCAGCGTGGGGTGGGCAGGTGTGTTGTCATGGTACAAGAACCAGTCACCTATTTGCCACAACTTAGGATATTTCTTCCATATATCATCATGCAACCTTCTCAAGACTTTCAAATAAAAACTGTGGTTGACCGTTTGATCTGGAGGAACAAATTCAAAGTATACTACAAGGGGCCTGCCCTATAGAAGATAATTCTGGTTTTTTGAGGTCCCCCTTATATAGTTTTCTAAGTAGTAGGTACCATGTACTATTCTCTTAAATTTAGTTTCTTTCCCCACACTCATATTCTCTTCTAGACTTTCCTTTTTCTGTACACGGTACTAGAGTTCTCCTTTCAATTCCATATTCTGGTCAACAAATTCTGCTGCTCCTGTCTTCAAAATGTTATTTGTAGCCACACCATTCTTTCCACTCTTATCATTGAATGCCAACTAAAAAACAACAATAAATATTTAGTGCATGTTCTAAGCAGTGGGTAGGTGCTGTGAATACACACATTACAGATCCAATTCCTTGTTCTTACAATACCAGTGGAGGAGAGAAGTACTTATTTTGGTACTTTATTGAGCAAAAGTTTGTTGAACACTTTCTCTGTGCTGGGTTACTATTATAGGCATGGATGTATTATAATCAGAGTCCTTTCCTACGGGCTGTTCATATTCAAGGGGAAAATACGTCTGCTGAATTTCCTCTGTTCTAAGGTACACTTTCCCCCATGTTTTTGGCATTTCTGAAATAGATGAGTCTAAACCCTGCCATGTATGCTTAATGTTTTTTATTCCCCCTTCAAGAGCTGGTAATTTGATGGTACTTAAAACTAGTAGTTGTAAATATGGTATAGTTTATAGTTATAGACCATATGCTGTAGTTGAACTATAGTATATATCAATGGTAAGTATTATGATAGTATGTGTAAAATTGTACAGTCAAATATGGTAGCTTCTAGCTGTATGTGGCTACTTAAATATAAGTTAATTAGACATTAAATTGATTAAATTTAATTTTAGAGTAATTCAAATTAATTACAATTAAAAGATTCAGTTCCTCAGTTTCACTAGTCAAAATTCAAATACCCAACAGTCACATTTGACTAGTGGCTACTGTATTAAATAGTGTAGATATCAAATATTCCCATCATTGCAGAATGTTCTTTTAGATAGCACTGGTTTGAAATATGGTTCCGCAGTTGTATCTGGAGGATTGAAAAAGCTTTAGTTGATTTACTTTCTGACATTATTATTACACATACAGTATTTCTTTCCTTCAAGGAGGTCAGGGAATATCTTACCTTTTTTTCCTGTCTTTTCCTTCTGTATTTGGTTTTACCAGGATATGGGACAGTAATTTGCTAATTATATATCTGACAAAGGCCTAAGATCTAGGATCTACAAGGAACTCAAACGAGCTAAAAGGAAGAAAAAACCAAAACGAAAAACAAATTTTGATTGTCTTTTAAGACACATAGTCTGAAGAAACTTGTTCATGCCTTTGTAAATTGAATATGCTGAGTGCTGGTTCCTTTCTGCTGTGGGAACTGGGGCACTTTGCCTGTCATTGATCCCAGTAGCTACTATTTGAGGCCTTACTGTGTGAAATGTGTGAAAGAATAAAGATCAAGACCCTTTTGAAAGTTTAATTAGCCTAGTTCTTTAGCATGTCAACAAGTTTCAAACTGAATTCTTAATATTTGTAAAGTTCTGTCCTAGGCATCTTCATGTTCAAAGACCAATAAGAATGAATCTTCTAACCTTATGACCTTGTCTAATGAGTGTAGAAGGCACATAGGATGATACAAGATCAACTATAATTGTCACTAGAATTGCAAAAAAGTGCTGTGAGTCTTCCATATCATACCACATCACATCTTATTTGGGTTGCAGAGAGGGGAAAGTAAAGCTTCGTGGAACAGGGATGTTAGATGAGGTCAATCTTGAAAGGTTTTCAATTGAGGTGGTAGTATGTGCCAGGTGCAGGGAATTGCTTGATGGAGTCATGAAGTAGGAAAGTATAGCCTACAACAAGTGGTTCTCAGAGTGGTTCTCAGAGCAGCATCAGCATCATCTGGAAACTTGTTAGAAATGCAAATTCTTGGGCTCCACTCTAGACCTACTGATTCAGAAATTCTAGAAAATATGGGTTTTAACAAGCTCTTTAGGTGATTATGGTGTGCTAAAGTTTGTGAACCATTGGTCTATACTTAATTGGTCAGAAAGCAGTAAGTTGCTGTGGTGGGGAAGCTCTGAGAAGGAATAATGAGAGTAAAACAGGCAGAGGCCTTACTGCACAGACCTTGAGTACCAGGGTATGAGTATATAGGAGTTGGGAAATCATGAGAGTGAAGGAAGGGATATCCTAGGACCTTACTTTAAGGAAGTGTAAGGTGACAGGCTTTTGAAGGTGAATTAAAACTCAAAGATTTTGAAAGCTGTGAGGAAAGTTAGGGTAGGAGGAGCCTTGGGAATTGAAAGGTGCAGCACAATTGGGATGGGTAAGCCTTGACAGCTGGCTGGTCAAGGGTCAGAAAAGAGGCCACAGCCTCAGAAGTGGCTGAGGTTCTGAACCCAGGTATTGGGAGTGGGTGGTGGTGCCTTCTGAAGCAGTGCAGGCAGTAGGTGGAGATGCCACATGGTGTGGGAAGGGGGATTTAGCGGAAGAGAAAGTTTTCTGCAAATAATAGCTTCTTCCCCTGAAAAGATACAAGCTCAGTAAGAAATTCAAATACACAAGGGGGAAGGTAAGGAAAGCAGAATCTCCTCAAATCCAACGTTCCGGAGATTAGCAAAACATTTTTCTGTTTAAATAGTTGAATGTACATATGTTTATTTAAACTCAGTTTTGTATGCATGGAATTATACAATCCTGCAACCACAATTTCTCAAATTGATCTTGAACACGTGTCAGTGTTCTACACATTAAAGAGTATACCCAGATTATTATGTGTTTGGAAATTGGAAGATTTTATATTTGGGAAACAGTGTTTATACAAGCAGCTATTTGATAAAGATTGCAATTTCATTTTGCATGGTCATAAAAACATTCTGTCCACATTAATGTTACAGAGAAAATCTGGGGCAAAACAGTCTGAGATACCTGGTGTGCTATTAGTTTGGGAAGTGGAACTACAACTGTTTTTAAGAAGAAAAGGCTGAAACTTTTATTACTTTTATTAGAATAACAAGATTATTCTGATGTCTTTTAAGAACTGATTAATGGGCATAAAACAGTCTCATTACATAGGTCAATTCTAAAATTCTTTTAAATAGGCAGCTAGGTTGGGTGCGGTGGCTCACTCCTATAATCCCAGCACTTCGGGGCCGAGGTGTGAGGATTACTTGGGTCCAGGAGTTAGTGATCAACCTGGGCAACATCATGAGGCCTTGTCTCTATTAAAAAAAAAAATTTAATTAGCTGGTCGTGGTGGCACACACCTCTTGTCGGGAGGTTGAGGTGGAAGAATCGCCTGAGCCCAGGAGGCTGAGGCTGTGGTGAGCCATGATTGTGCCACCACACTCCAGCCTAGGCCACAGAGTGAGATGCTGACTCAAAAACAACTAGCTAGCCAGGCTTGGTGGCTCAGCCTGTAACCCTGCACCTTTGGGAGGCTGAGGTGAGTGGATTGCCTGAGCCCACAGGTTTGAGACCCGCCTGGGCAACTTGGCGAGACCTCATCTCTACAATAAATCAAAAACTTAGCCAGGCATGGTAGCGCGCGCCTGTAGTTCCAGCTACTTGGAAGGCTGAGGCAGAAGAATCGCCGGAGCCCAGCAGGTCGAGGCTGCGGTGACCGGGAGCAGCCACTGCACTCCAGTCTGGGCGACAGAGTGAGACTCCAACTCAAAAAAAAAAAACAACAACAACTAGCTACTGAATTTCTTAAGAAACAAGCAAAGATGTGGAATAGTTTGCCCGTTTCGTAGTGTTGTGAATTTTTTTTTTCATTTACAGAAATGCCATCTTGTATAGGATGTTTTGTCTTCAGAAATTATAACCAGAAACCTTTATATTCTGGCCTAATATATTATAATGTGAATGTGAGTTCACATTTTTCTATACCTATGAGAGAGCACTACATATTTGTCAGTTACTTTAATCCTTACCAATCTGATAGATTAAAAATGATTTCTTGTTTTTTATTTAATTGATTGCTAGTAAGATTCATCAGGTTTATGGAGGTTTATTAGATAATTATATTTCTTTTGTGAAAGAACTATTAACTTTTATATCCTTCAGTTTTGATAAACTCATTTTTTTCTGCTAGTTTATTTGTAGATTATTTTGGATTTTCTATGTGTACAATCTATGGAAAATGATAGGTTTCTTTGTCATTCCCAGCCCTCATATTTTTGTCTAGCTTTTTTTTTTTTAAGTTGAAGTCTCATTCTGTCACCTAGATTAGAATGTAGTGCCATGATCATGGCTCATCACAGTCTCAAACTCCTGGGCTAAAGTTATTCTCCTGCCTCAGCCTCCTGAGTAGTTGGGACTATAGGCTTGTGCCACCATGCCCAGCTGATTTTATTTAATATATATTTTTGTAGAGATGATGTCTTGCATTGTTGCTCAGGCTGATCTTAAACTCCTGTGCTCAAGCAATCCTCTTGCCTTGGCCCCTCAAAGTGCTGAGATTATAGGCGTGAGCCACTGCAGCCAGCTGTTTTTGTCTAGTTTTCTACTTGTTCGCGGTGGAAGAATTTGTTTGAATTATATATAGTCAGCATTATTGGAAGCAGAAATTATTTCTAAATGAAAATGAAAACTGTATCTTTGAGTTTAAACCAAAATCTCTAGGTGCCTCAGCAGCCGTGAGGCCTAGTGAAAATATCTTTTGAGATAATGTCATAAATGTTCCTAAAGGCTGTATAAACAAATCTTATGAAATCTTTGTTTTAAACGATGGTGAGCACTTTTAATGTGTATCTCAAGGACTTATAGGCGAAAGCTTATCAGTAGTTTAAAAAATTCCTCCAAGTAGTGGAGTCACTAATGAAGCCAAAAGCCGTCTCTGATGTACTCATTTTTATTTATTTATTTATTTTTATTTATTTTTATTTTTTTTCATTAATCAGTATTTTTTATTATGGTTTTGTGGGGTACAGTTAAGGGTTAGGTGGATGTACTCATTTTTAAAACAAAATTTTTTTTTTTAATTTTAAAGATATGGGTTACAAGTCAGGATTAGGTATACAAGTGGTCATTGTACAGGTAGTTTGGGCCTCCCTTTGGTCCCCAATTCACCTTGGTTTGAGATCAGGTACTTTTATTAGTGTTATGTTCTCCCCCCTCCACCCCTACAGTTTCCCACTGCTGCCAATCCCTTTCTTATAGTATTAACTCATTTATCTTAATCATTGATCTCATTGATATTATGAGCCTCCTATGGGAGGTAACCCAGGGAGCTCTCCACATCTGCAGAGTATTGGCTTGCTTGGGTAATGCTGTGTGGTGCTAGTAGAGATGAACTGCAGGAAGAACTCTGGAAACTTTGTGGAGAGAGAAGTGGCATAGGAAAGTCATTGTGGGCAAATGTCAGGTAATGTTTTACAGAGGAAAATTCCAAGTCAACTAGTAATTTGGTGAATTGCAGCTGAGAGATCAGACTATTGTCATAGGTTGTCCTCTAGACTTGTCATGCATGGTCCTTTGAGCTGAGGAGTGTAGGCTGCTGTAGTCAAGGAAATCAACAAATGCTGAGCAGCCTCAGGAAAAACAGCCTGCTGCTGCAGGTTCTTCCCCATGAGGGACCAGTAAATGGCAATTTTAATGAGCAAGGGCTCTTTCTAGTCACTATTCTGTAAATTACAGGAGTGGACAAGCAAAACTGTAACTGTAATTAGTATTGCGGAAGGAAAATTATCCTCCTCCCCTTTTGTCTTTCACAGTGCTTTACATGTGATAGTTGTTTGTCAGTTGTATGTGTGAACTGTCATTAAGACTTTAGAAACTACCATAAGTGATAATTCAAATGCACTAAGATTTTTTTTAAATGTTAGTATGTTTAACCAATCTAGCTGGTTAAGTAATTTATTATTCCTCTAGATTAAAAAAATTTAAATGTCAAGTTTAGAGGAAAAGCTTATTCTAATTTTGGAGCATGATATATTTGAATTCAATTTGCAGTTTTCCAATTTGAAAAAACAGTTATAGCTATAATTATAATCAGCAAATGAATGGGATGTGAGACTGATTTCAGTTTTAAAAATTGTGACCTTAGATTAATTAATTCAGAATGTTCTGTATTCTTTTCAGAATGTGCTAATACTGTAAATAAATTTTTTCTTTTGATATGGCTAAGCTGTTTATTTTTAGCTTTCTTACAAATCTTCATTCTTACTGTATTTGAACATGAGATTAACTGTGGTCTTTTTAGATTTTATTTATTTTTTTCTTTATTTCAGTAGCTTTAGGAAGTACAAATAGTTTTTGGTTACATAGTTGCATTGTCTAGTGGCAAAGAAGTCTGGGCTTTAAGTGTGCCCACCACTCCCACCTGTGCACATAGTATCCAATAAGTGATTTCTTGTCCCTCTACCCCTTCCTCCCTCTTCCTTCTAGTCTCACATTTTTCTTTAAACTGATTGTAGACTTCATGGTAAACTCAAGGATTCTACAGGAAACCACATAAAGTGCTACTTCTTTCTTTTCCCAGTAGTGGTTTACTGAATCATTTTGTTAATTGTTTGTGCCTTGCTTGAGTTGGGAATTTATGTAGGGAGATGAAGAAATCGTTTGCACCAAAAATATGAATTCTATACCATTTTGTGGGTAGGGATCAAGTGGTGGGCCTTTAGTAAACACAAATGCTAGCTTTTACATTTATATGTGTTTTTGTAGAATAATACCATCTTGTAAAATGGTTTTGTTCCCAGAATTTTTCTAGATGGAATAATTTTCAGCACAAATTAGGAATCTTCCTAATAAATTCAAATAAATTATGAGGTGAATTCTTTTGTAAAATAATAATTCATTTATTAGCATGAATATCTCCTAATCTTCTCCCACACCTAGTACATATTCTAGCTACTTCTAGGGTCGTGTTTTCATATGTAATACATTTTCTTAGTCACAAGTAGTGCTTTAGACATTAGTACCTGAACCTGGTATTTAATTATGGTTCTTACTCGTGGTGGGATGTCTTTTCAATTTTGAGTTGTTTTTATGCCCTTGAATATGGCAAGCTAACTATAGGATGTCTAATGTCAATCATGAAAGAAGTAGTTGGTAATTTTTTAAAGCTGTGTGAGAATATATATCAGGCTGTTATGGTTGTTAAGGTACAAACAGAAACTGAGGAATCTTTAGAACAGGTGACTTATAAAAAAATCATTGAATCATACCTACCAGAGTCTAGTTCAGAATTTGAATGCTTAATATACATTCGTTTTTGAGGGAGAAGATATTTCTAATGGTTATTTCATATATTTTGCATTTATATAATTTTACAGTTAGAATTCAGAGAATTCTATGAATTGGGATGGGCTCATTTCAGAGAAAACTTTAAAATTACTGATTTTTAGTCCATTTGTTCTTTCTTTTAGCAAGTCCTCAAATGACTGATTAAAACAACATTTAGAATAAATACTAAGCCGGGCTCAGTGGCTCAGCCTGTAATCCCGCTCTTTGGGAGGCTGAGGTGAGTAGATTGCCTGAGCCCGCGGGTTCGAGACCCGCCTGGACAACTTGGCGAGACCTCATCTCTACAATAAATCAAAAAATTAGCCGGGCATGGTAGCGTGTGCCTGTAGTTCCAGTTACTTGGAAGGCTAGAGCGGAAGGATCACCGGAGCCCAGCAGGTCGAGACTGCGGTGGCCGGGAGCGGCTACTGCACTCCAGTCTGGGCGACAGAGTGAGACTCCTACTCAAAAAAAAAAAAAAAGTAAATGGTTGAAGTGAACCTGGTTATCTCAGGAAAAAATTAGCTTAGTAATAACAGGAAAATGGCTATCAGTGGTTAAACCCATTCTGTCAACACTGCTAGATTACAAAGTATTTGCTGAATTTTGAGTGTATTAGTCAGAATTCAGTCAGAAATAGAACCCCTGTGAGTGTTATTGAATAAGAAATTTATTATAGTAATCTGACTGTACACTATTGTAAGGGGGCTGGGATGGGAATATCTATCTTGAAAAGAAAGGATCAGAAGAAGTCACTAATAGATCTTCTTGAAGCACTGGTACAGGTTGATATATCAGTGCTTACTGGGAAAATTTTAAGATGCCAAATGTGTAGTCACTGAAGTAGTATGCAGAGAGGCTCTTTGTGGAGAGGTGTGTGGGAGGCTGTTGCCTCTGCGTGTAGCTATTGCCTCTGTGGGTCCACAGCCCACAGCTAAGCATCTGTTGTTAGTTTTTGGACCACTGTTGGTCAGGTCAGAAGAACTGGACACAGAGGGGATGAGAGGAGAGCAAGGACAAGCTGGAAACTGCGAGGCACCTCTGCATTTGTCTTCACACTATCTGATCATGAAGACCTTCCAAATGGTTGGCTGTTTCTAACCAAACGGAAGTTTTCTGCGAAACACATTTCCCAGCTTCTCCAAGCTCACAATAGAATGATCCAATACATTGAGCTTCCCGTTTTAAGCATCCTTTTGACTTGATGTCATCAGTAGATGATGGCATTGTTATATTTTGAGCCTCAAAATTTCCATTTCCTTATGGCATTTACTGAGGAAATGTTCATTTGCTGTCATCACTGGAAAAATTAAAATATACTTTGGATAACTTTTTTTTCTTACTAACTCCGTGACCTTTTCCTAATGTATTTTACCGTACAGTTTATATCTTATTTACTGACTTTTCTCATTGTTGTTAATGTTTTTATAATCCCAGTAAATGAATTCCAGTTCAGATAATATCATTCCAATTTTGGAGAGGAAAATGAGTACAGACTTTAAATATGAGTAGCTTTACATAGTCTTTGGTAGATTTAGGTTAAAAATAACCAAGTGTGCCCTAAGACTTTATGCTGTCCTTCTGAAATAATACTCTTCTCTAGCAATGGTGAATAAAAGGAGATGACCTTTATTTATTTTTATTTTTATTTTTTTGAGTTGGAGTCTCACTCGGTCGCCCAGACTGGAGTGCAGTGGCCGCTCCCGGTCACTGCAGCCTCGACCTGCTGGGCTTCGGTGATCCTTCCGCTTCAGCTTCTGAGTAGCCAGAATTACAGGCGCGCGCTACCACGCCCGGCTGATTTTTTTGATTTATTGTAGAGATGAGGTCTTCCTGCCCAGGCGGGTCTCGAACCCGTGGGCTCAGGCAATCCACTCACCTCAGCCTCCCAAAGGCACGGGATTACAGGCTGAGCCACCGAGCCCGGCTGGAGATGACCTTTACTAAGAGATTTTATTTTGTGTACTTCTAGACTCTTTGAAATATAGAACATCACAGTTTTGTTAGCTAGGTTGATACATTCAGCCAGCAAAATTAAGTGGTTTGCTATTCTCTGACTCCCATGACATCGTTTGTGTTCTGAGTCTGCCTTCTGTCTTCTGCAGTGCAAGTACAATGTACATGCCTGCTAGTTTTTTCCTTTTATTTTTTTAATGGATAGTTTGACAGGGTAGGGGAGTTTAGAGCATGATAAAATATAGGAGATGCTGAAAATAGTTTTCATTTATCTCCTTCCTGCAGTTTATAATGGGGGATTCTTTTGTCTCTTTCCCATTTAATTTTTCCTCTTTGAGGGTGGGAGAATCTCTTTTAATTTCTTTTTAGAACATTCACTGGTAATAACTGAAGTATTCTGGAGAGATACATGTACTTCTTAGATAGAGTCTTAGAATATTTAATATATTTTAAGTTGGCTTGCAGTATCGGTTCACTTTTAGTATAGTACAGTACTCAACTTTTTAAAAGTAGGCACTTGCCACTCAGGTAAAGACTACATTTCTCAATCTCCTTTGCAGCCAGGCCAGTAGGATATGAATGGAAACGTTGAGTGCATCTTCTGTGTTTTGCCTTAAAGGAGTTTTGCCCTCCCTGTACTCCAACTGCCCCCTTCTCTGTGACTGGGATACAGGCAAAATGGTGAGAGCTGAAGTAGATATCTTGGACCGTGATGTGGATAGTGCTGGAAACACTTACCCAGACTTATACATGAGAGAGAAATGAACTCTTTTATTTGAGCCACTTTTATTTTCGGTCTCTGTCAGAGCTGCTAATCTATTTACCGAATACATATTATTAACATGATATACTTCATATAATGATTAGGTAGTGTCTTGAGGAATATAAACTTGTTCGACAAAATATAATAAACACAATATTTCCTGGAGTCAGTTGCAGGAAATAATCAGGCTTATTTTGCCTGTTTCTCAGAATTGCTCCTCTCAAGTCATTTTCAAATTTCTCACTTACCCAAAATAGCAGCCTAAGCCCCTGAGTCTACAGGACCTCCTAATGAGCTCCCTGTGAATTCTCATCTCCCAGAAAGGAGAATATGATAGGTCCAGCATTGGTCAAGGGTTCTCTTTAGTCTAATAAGTTATAAATAAGGGACAATGCCACATGATATGTAGAACTGACATCTGGAGCCATGGATGGACTCTTTTATCTTTTTGTTTTAGCATGGCTAGAGTAGAAATGATTGGTATCTTATCTAGACAAAAAGCAGTCAAGGTTTTCTGAAATGTGTTAATACTTTTTCCTTTATGTTCAAGGTGGTTCCTTAATTTTTATAACATTTGAAAAGGTAAAAAGATTTGAATTATTGCAAGAGTCCTTTTATTGTAGGCTAGGTCATAAATCCTAAAATAAAATGGTAACATTACTCAGCAATGTACAGTAATATCATGGAAATCCTTTAATCATAATATATACCATGTAGTTTGAAAAAGGTAGTTAGGAATATTTATTAGGCTGTATAGATAATACTCATTTTATGGGAAATGAATATTATCATTGTTATTTTATTAGAAAATTTTCTTAAAATGCAGACCAAAACTGAATATGTGACAGGTGCTTCTGGATGCTTTCATGAAAAAAGGAAAAATAAAACCTACTTAGAACATTTATTTTGTATGCTGCACTATGCTCACATTTGAAGACTGTTTACTAGAATATGGGAGGCAGGTAGTCATATAAATCATATACTTCTAAACAAAAGCTCTTGAGATAGCCAGGACCTCTTTTTTGGTGATTGTGAAGGTGACTGGTATTATTTGATGGTGTTGCTGTGAAGAGAGTAGAATAAGATACTATACAGAAGGTGATGACTTTAGGCAAAAGTTCTTCTTTCTTTACCCCACCCCACCCCAGAGTTAACACCATTTCATTTTGGTATGTTATCTTACATTAGTGGTCCAGAAAAATCCAAGTTAGAAATGAGATATATGAAACTAACTCTTTTACTTCTGTCTGACCATAAATATGCTTTGTTTAAAACAAAATTTAACTTTCACTCCTTACTTTATTTAGTCTCTGATACATAATTATGTAAGTTTAAGAATTGTTTGTGGTATTTTTTAAAAATCTGGGGTGGGAAGAAGAGATATCTGAAAAG
Organism: Carlito syrichta; assembly: GCF_000164805.1. NCBI lineage: Eukaryota > Metazoa > Chordata > Mammalia > Primates > Tarsiidae > Carlito > Carlito syrichta. Next base: position 645,429 of record NW_007252584.1, on the reverse strand, counting down.
TAGGAAATCAAGGGAACTTTGATTCTAATGAAATAACATCTCTAAACATCACAAAAATGATCATTTTTATTTCCTTGATAGCATCCATCTAGGTTTTGTCTGTTTTTTTCAAGCCTTTCTAGCAGTGATTATTCATTGTCTAATATGGCAACAGAAAAATTGTAACAGTATTGTATGTGTTAATTATTTCCCTGAAAACCATCCCATTTCCATCTCTGCTGCCACTATCTTAATTAAGGTTCATAACTGTTTTCCCAGTCTCCGATTTTCTACCTCCTCCAAATTATCCCCTATCATCCCCAACAATCCTTTCTGATTTACAAGTTTAGTGGTATGACTGCTGTCCTTAAAACCTTCAATAATTTCGAATGCCTAAGGATCAAAGTAAATGTTTAACCTTATAACAATCAGCAATCAAGCACACTTTATAACAATCAGTATAGCAATCAAGGCTCTTTTATAGCATATTAACCAAATTGTTGAAGTGACTTGCCCAAAGTCACAGAGTTAATAGCAGAGGAAAGTAAAAATAGAAGTGTGTTTTGCTGCACAGAAAAAATACAGAATTATGAAAATAGGATCCTTGTTCCTAGGAACTTTAATTCTTTGTAGTAGAAAGGCAATTCAGGCAGATAGGCAGTTCAGAGCTTTGGTACTGACTAGTCTAAAGTTAATATTCAAATGAGTAGAAGATCATTAATGAAATTTGAAGAATCTGTTGACCAAGCTTAAAAAAAAAAATAAGTTGAATAGCATTATCTTATATATTGAAACACAATTTCCCATGATGTAGTCTTTGAATTTTTATATATTTTAAGTTTTGTAATTTTTTTTTTTTTTTTTTTTTTGAGTTGGAGTCTCACTCTGGCGCCCAGACTGGAGTGCAGTGGCCGCTCCTGGCCACTGCAGCCTCGACCTGCTGGGCTCTGGCGATCCTTCCGCCTCAGCCTTCCGAGTAGCCGGAATTATAGGCATGCGCTACCACGCCCGGCTGATTTTTTTTTGATTTATTGTAGAGATGAGGTCTCGCTGCCCAGGCGGGTCTCGAACCCGCGGGTTCAGGCAATCCACTCACCTCAGCCTCCCAAAGGCGCGGGATTACAGGCTGAGCCACCAAACCCGGCAGCTATGTAATTTTTAAATAACATTTTAAGAAAATGATAATTGGAATAATTACTATAATGTTTGTGGTTATTACTGTTTACTAATACCTGAATTTTAAAAATTTTATGTAGAACTGTATTTATTCATGCAACAAATTTTAGATTTTGTTCCTCAATATATTCATAAAATAAGGGATGTTACTATTCTTTAGTAACTTGTATAACTCAAGACCAGAAACCTTATATTGATCAATAAAGCTTAAAATCAGAGTTAAGCATTCATGCTTGAACAAAGAATAGGTTTCTTTTTTTTTTTTTTTTTTACATGAAAGACATTTATTGTTACTACTTTACTCTATACCACATGAGTGAATGCACCAGGCTGTACTCTCTCAACAGCAAGTGGGTGCCTTTGTTGTGACTCCCAAGACCCTCAGGATCATTTGTCTTTTGGAGGGTTCAGTTTCATATGACGTCTGTGATACTGTCCCCGTGGATACCAGCAGTGCTTGGTGGTGAAGAACATCTTGCTCAGCTGCTCTATCATGGGTCCCTGCTCAAGATGTCTGCCTTTTTCCTCTAACCTGGCTTTCAGCACTTGATCATGTGCCTCTTCATTATTATGCACAGGATCAGGTCGAGGGATAGGTCTCGTGTGTTTGTACGGAATGTCCACAGAAGGGTGGTAGCACACTATCGTCCTGCCATCAGACGTCAGTGCAAGCTCGACTTTGCAGTTATAGTCATCTGGTAGAGGAGAGTACATAGACTTATGACAGACACAATATAAAGCTTCATTTTGGGTTGGAAATAAATGCTTTAAGACAGACCTCTTTGCCATCACCCACTTTACTGCTGCTTCGGCCATGGTGGATCAGGTGATGAGAAAAAAGATGTTCTGAAGAGAAGTTGCTCTTATGTTCTGCTTCAAGGAATATCAATATACATCCCTCGACCGGGCCTCACCACCAGTCCGCCATCTTGCTCAGAATAGGTTACTTGAGTGTTTTCTCTGCAGTTGATCCCTTATCTATTTCTTGCTGTGCTCATCCAAATTTTCTTATTTCTATGGCTCAGTATTTATGTACTTTGTAGACTCTCTCAACAGGTCCATATATGTTTGTAATTTTTGCACCTTCCTGATGGATTGATTCTTATCATTATAAGATGCCCTTCTTTATTTTTAGTAATTGATTTTTGATTACCAATTGCTGGTTATTGATTAGTGATTATTAATAAAGTCCATATTTTGTTCAAATTTTATTAGCTTTTACCTAAAACTTTTTGTCTTAACATAAAATAACATCTATTTTGTCTGAATTTAATATAGTCATGCCAGCTCTCTTATGCATGTATATCTTTATCTGTGCTTTCACTTTCAACTTACAGTAAGTCTCCTTATGTGGTATTGAGTTCTATTTTGAGAGTCCAATTTGTTCATAAGTCTAACAAGTTAGCCTAGGTACCCAACTAACATGATTGGCTATATAGTACTATGCTATAATAAGTTTATAATACTTTTCACACAAATAATACATAAAATATGCAAAAAGTAAAATACTTTTCATCTTGCAGTACAGTACCTAGAAAATACAGTAGTACAGTACAACAGCTGGCATACAGGGGCTGGCATCAAGTGAACAGGCAAGAAGAGTTACTGACTAGGGGAGGGAGAGGAGGTGAGAGATGGGAGAGCTGAAGGATTGCCAGCAATAGGAAATGGAGGGCAAGATGGACATGAGTGGTTCACATCTTTGAAAGTTTACAACTTGAAGGTTTGTATTTAGGAGACTTACTGTATTTGTGTTTTTGAATGTAAAATTTACTCCTTGCACAGCATGTAATTGGGCCTTTTTTAATCCAATCTTACAATCTTTGCCTTTTGACTGGATTATTTAATTCATTCACATTTAATATAGTTATTGATATGGTTGGATTTACATCTTTTATTTTGCTTTTTGTTTCCTATATATATTTTTTTATCTGTTTGTGTATCTCCCTTACTGTTTTCTTTTGTATTAAGGAAATATTTCCAAGTGTAACATTTAAATTCCTTTAATGATTTTTTTTCATTATTGTATTGAGTTATATTCTTAGTGGTTCCTTTAGAGCTTACCATAAACATTCTTATTAGAATCTACTTCAGACTTATGCTAACTTTATTCTAGTGAGATATAGAAACATTACTTCTGTATGACTGTATTCTCTCTTCCATTTTGGGCTATATATATATATATATATATGGATGTATATTTATATATATAATGTCTATATATGTTAAAACCTGAATATGTTGTTAACATTATAGCTATGTAATTTTGTCTTTTAGAGAAGCTAGGAGAATAAAGAAGAGCAAGTATATATTTGTCATTTGTTATATTAACCTTCTTATTTACCATTTTTGGTTCTCTTCATTCCTTCCTGTGAATGTGTGTTACCATCTGCTGTTATTTCCTTACACTAATATAGCTTTACTCCCACCTACCTCCTTTGTGCTTTAGTGGCCCTTTTCAAAAAATTATGTGGATTTACATTACTGTCTAGTGTCACTTGTTTTTAGCAGGAAAAACTTCTTTAGTATTTTTTGTAAAGTGGATCTTCTGGCAATGAATTCTCTCAAGTTTTTATTTAAGAATGTCTGTATTTTACCATAACTTTTGAAACATAGTTTTGTTGGATATGAGATTCTTGATTCACAGTTTTTCTTTTCTTTCAGCACTTTGAATGTGTCATCCTACTGCCCTCTAGCTTCTATTGTTTCTGATCAGAAGTCAGCTATTAATCTGATTGAGAATTCTTTGTATGTGATGGATTGTTTTTCTCTTGCTACTTTCAAGGTTTTCTCTGTCTTTCAACATTTTGACTATGCTGTATCTGGATGTGAATCACTTTGTATTTATCTTGCTTGGAGTTTGTTGAACTTCTTGGATGTGTACATACATTTTTTCATCAAATTTAAGAAGTTTTCAGGCACTATTTCTTCAGTATTTTTTTCTGTTTCTCTCTTCTCCTCTGGTACTAACATTGCATGTATATTGTTGTGTGTATTAGTGCTGGCTCTCCAGAGAAGAAACAGAGTCAGTAGGGGATGGACACACACACACACACACACACACACACACACACACACACACACACACACACGTACGTAGTTTTCTAAAATAAAGAATTGACTCACATGATTATGGAGGCCAGGAAGTCCAAAGGAATACAGTATGAAGGCCTGAGAACCAGGGTAGCTAATAGTATAAGTTCCAATCTGAGTCTGAAGGCAGGAGATCAGTGTTCCAGATTGAAGACTAGACTATTGGGCAGAGAGAAAGAATTCTCTCTTGTTTAGCCTTTTATTGTATTTAGGCCTTCAGCAGATCGAGTGAACCTATCCATAATCTGCTTTACTCAAGCAATTCATATGTGAATCTCATTCAGATACATCCTCCCAGATACACTTTGAATAATATTTAACCAAATATCTGAGGACCCTCTGGTCCATTAAGTTGACACACAAAATTAACCATTGCAGTCTGCTTTATGGTATCTCATATTTCCCTGAGATTCTGTTAATCTTTCTTCAATACTTTTTGTGGTTTTTAGATTGCATAATCTCTATCAATTAGTCTATTTTCAAGTTCAACGATTCTTTCTTCTGCCAGCTGAAATCTGTTGACCTCCTCTAATGAGTGTTAAAAAATAAACTTCATGATTTAGAATAGTTTTTGGTTTACAGAAACATTTCAAAGATAATAGAGAGAGTTCTTATATACTCCACACCCAATTTTCCCTCTTATTAACATCTTACATTTGTATGGTACAGTCATTATAATATAAACCAATATTGATGGTGATTATTGATTACTGATATTCTTATTTAAAGTCCGTGCTTTATTCAAATTTTCTCAGTTTTTATCCAATTTCTTTTTTTCTGTCACAGGATCCAATCTAGGATACCATATTACATTTAATTATCATGTCTCTTTAGTTTCCTCTTAGCTGTTACAGATTCTTAGACTTCTGTGTTTTTGATGACCTTAACAGTTTTAAGTAATACTGGTTAGGTGTTTTGTAGAATATACCTTAATTGGGATTTGTCTGATGTTTTTCTTGTGATTAGACTGGAGTTGTGGGTTTTTGAGAGTCCCATTTTCATCTCATCATATCAAGGGCACATGCTATAAACATGCTTATCACTATTCATGTTGACCTTAATCACCTGATTGAGGTACTGTTTGTCAGGTTTCTCTATGGTAAAACTACTCTTTTTTCCTCTTTCTATAATGTCTTCTTTGATAGAAAGTCACAATATACAGTCTATATTTAACGAGTGCAGAGTTATGCTTCATTTCATTGAAGATGGGGTATCTACATAAGCTATTTGGAATTCTTCTGCATAGGATATATGTTCACTCTCTCCCATTTACTTATTAACTTTTTTTATATCATGGACTCATGGATATTTATATTTTATATTCTGGATCATAATCAAAATTCAGTACTTCTTTATTTTGTTGCTGAAATTGTTCTTGCTTTGACTATTAGGAACCATTTCAGTTAGCTCCAGTGCCACTTTGACATAGCCTCTTTTTTTAAAAAAAAATTATTTTAATGGTGTGAGGTAGAATTCAGGGTTAAGTATACAAGTGGTCATTGTACAGGTAAAGTTTGGGCCTCACTTTGGTCCCTACTTCACCTGGTTTGGCATCAGGTACACTTGACATAACCTCTTTTTAACAACACAAACAAAAATACTTTCTGGCACTACAAGATGCTCCCAGATCATCCTGTACTTTTTTTTTTTTTTTTAACCCCAGTCCTAGATTCAGCCATTTTACCCTGGTTCCTTTAATTGGAGAATGGTATTAGAAACCAGGATCTGGGTGCTAGGTGGGTGCTAGTTAATCTTTCATTTTGGTTATTTACTTTTCTATCCTAGAATTTACATTTGGTTCCATTTCTAGTATTCCCAGCTTTCCTTGCCTGGGGCAGAGCTATTGCCCTGTGAATGAGGGCTAGGTGGAGGCAGGGAGCTCTTCAACTCTGCTTGTCTGGAATAGCATTACTGTACCATGGAATGTGGTTGGGGAAGTGGCAGGGGATGTCAAATGCTGGCAGCCTATCGCTTCTGGGGAGAAACTTTTGTCTTGCTACACTCACTAGGCTTAGAGCTAGAGGTGGGTACATGGGAGGATAAAGAAAATGGATCCTGGCTCAGATGCTATAGACTTACTGTTCTTACCAAGATTCAGTAGATTTTCTTGAATAAATACTTTTGCATTTGCCATATGTCCCTTGGACAAATTCGGGAGACTGTAAAGATTTTTTTTTTATGCTTTTTACCAGTTAAGATTATTTCACTGAGGAGAGAGGGTCCACACAGAGCTCCTCATACTGCCATTCTAGAAATGCTTCTCTTTGTTTTAATTTTGTTGGAATAAAGTATTACTTATAGAAACATTGTTAGGAAAATATATTTTGTCTTTTGTAAATAATATTCTTTATTGCCTCATGTTTTCTACATTTGATAGTTACTGGTAACACAATATTTCTTTAGAATTTAGACTCTAACTCAACTCTTTTCTCTGTGTTTTATCTTTTGAGAATGAAGCCTCATTTTATTTTCCATAGCTCAGGCAGAATACATCCATTTGTAGTCTTCTAACCATCCCTTTTCTGTGTGTATTGTTTCTGTGGTGTCGTTTATGAAATGTAAGGCTAAAGATAATTAAAGCACATTTGCTTTTCCTCCAATCCAAATGCTTTGATTTCCTTCAGACAAATAACCTCAGCAGTTCTGCTTCTAGATGCTCTTCAATTTGTCAATCCTTGTTTTTTGGGTTTTTATTTGCCCTTGGCACAATGAAAATGTTTCATTTATACAGTCAGTGAGAGATATCTTTAGTGCAGGCTCATAATTGAGATGATAAATCCCACTTTCTAAAGGTATTAGCCTTATTTCAATCATCTATTGTGTTTCATTAGTGTTATTATTTAATTAGTAATAATAGTTATTCTTTATTATGTGGCTACTATGCATCAGAGGCTTTATTTATAAAATTGTGAATCCTCCCTATTAGCCTTTAAGTAGGTGGTATCAGTTCCTCTTGGGTGAATGAGGAAGTAGGCTTAAAGAGGTTAAGTAACTTTCTCCTGATTGCAGAGTTAGCAGGGGATGACACCAGATGAGTCAGTATTCTCAGAAGACTAGAAAGAGGAGTCCAGGCAGAGGAAGGGTTTGTGTCAACAAGCAGTACACTGGGACCGATTGCTCATCATCTTAATTTGTCTTGGATTGTTGAAATAATGATTTTTCATCTTCTAAGGATACCGTATCAAAGTGTACAAACTAAAAAGTCACTTTAAAATTTTTTTAGAGTTTATTAGCCTGAACAATTGAAAACAGCAGCTAACAAACAATATTTAAATTTGGAATGTATGTGTGTTTCTTTAAAGCATTGAATCCTGTGTCTTTGATTAAGTAAACTAGGAGTGATTTCAAGGAAAATGATTTGTTGAGAAGCAGGCTCTATGGTCACCAGGAGGCTATCTAATTTTCCCACCTACTGTTGTGAATGGAGAGAGTCCTTCAGTCAAGCCAGAGCATCGCTGCTCCTCAGAAGCTGATTTGGAAACCTGGATATGAGCTCTGTTTGTTCTTTGCTATAATAATTGTGTAGGGTTTACTCTGACTCTTAGCCTTTATGATTCCCTGAACAAAAAAATGATGGTTTGCATCTCAAAGTACCTTACATGTCATTTGTGTGGAATTAAAAACACAAGTAAATTAGTTGGTACTGTGGAAGTATAAAGTAAAATGTGCTATGGATAATCTATACAGATAATAATTGACAGTAATATTGCTTACAAGTTCATTTTCTGTCAGTTACTGTTATAATATGAATATTCAGCTCTCAATTATTTATGAATTGTTAGAATAGTTTATCCCAAGCCCATTTCTTTCCTTTCCCTGTATCTTTATTTTGGAAATGTGGATTACTGTTATGTTTTCCCTCAGTTAATAGGCAGAAAAGAGTTGACATGCAAAGTTTAATAAAATAATACTTCATAAAATGATTTGATAGGAAAGAAAATAAAAGTGACTTCCTCTTCTTCCCACCCCAACATGAAAGTTTGAGAGTACCTGAGTTGAATTTATCTACTTGGCTCTAGAAAGAAAAAAAAATTATTTTGAGTGCCTGTTTTATAAGCATGGTCTAGGATACTGTAGAGATATGGTTTCTAGTTTCAAGGAAATTGTGATTCACCTAAAGGAAATAGATTATGTATACAAACAAAAAATGTTGAAGTATGTGATGAATGTCATGTAAGTGCTGAATATAAGAATTTATAGACTGTCCTTTATACTTTATAATCATGAGAATTGATTAATTAATCCTAAGAAACTAAAGAAAAAACCCCAGAGTTTTTGGAGAATAACTTCTGACTGGACAGAGAGGACAAATATAATTCACTTGTTTTAAAATGGTGGCTAACATTTCAGCCAGCAAAGACTGAGATTAGAGTTGGAGAAATGATCTGAACAAATGAAGGTACAGAAGTAGGGAATTGCAAAGTTTGTTCTAGGTGTTGATGAGTATGCAAATGGTTTGGAGCCAAGGATTCTTATAGGGGGCAAGTGAATGATTTCCAAAGATTATAGTTAAATTCACAAGAATGAGCAGTTGCCAAAGGTTACACTTAATTTCAGATTAAGTCATCCCTATCTGTAAAATAAGGTCAGATGAGATGTTACCTCACCTACTTAATAGGCATTCAACAGGTATTTGAGAAGTAACTGAATGAGTGAGCAAGTGAAAGAGGTGTTTTTAGCTATTTTCCTTGACATCAGGGCCTATGAGTTTGGACTTTTTTTGGTAGGTAGTGAGAAATTAACAATGTTTGATAGGAAAGTGATATAGTAATCTTAGTGTAAAAAGGATAAGTCATGGATTTTTCCTGAAAATAATGGCTATGTGTTTAAAATTTTGTTTTCTTTCTGTAGGCGTCAGTGAATTCCTGTTTGGGTTATGAATTATCTGGATTCTTTTAATGTTTAAAATATTGAATCTAAAAAGTATTAAATTTATTTTTGTAAAAATATTTCAAAAGTGAGTATGAGTTTAGTAACTTTTATACCATCACTACATTATTTTTTATTGTATTTTGCAATACAGTTCACAAGGGATTGAAAAAATAAACCAACAAACAAACTGAACTTTTATTCCAAATTGTTTTAGAACCATTGGTCCAGATGATTCCAAAGTTTCTGTCTTTGGGTAGATCAAAATGCCATGATTCCATGAATCTCTTTACAAGGCATTTTCCCCAAGGATTCTACAAGGATGTGATTGTAATGAATTAATCTGAAAAGTGACTTTCCGTTGTGGAGCCTGAAAATACATGACAGGCAATTTTACCTTTAGAGCAGATTATATTTTTCATGAATTGCCTTTCAATTGGAAATTAAGTTAAGTTAAATCTGAATTTTTCATATTCTCAATTTATATGGCTTATGTTCTTTACTGTTGACTTAAGGTTTAACTTTGTATTCATTCAGCTACTATGATATCTCCATATTGTACAGTGTAAAATCTCACATAATAAATAACAAATAAAGACCCCATAGTTGTCAATTATGTAATATTGTTTCCCATATGCTTCTTCTGTGCTCTCAGTTTCAGTTAGTAGTGTCCTGATATACCCAATAGTCAAGGCAGAAATTTTAGAACTATCTGGAGTTTTCTATTTTTCATTCATCAACTATTTTTAAATTGTCACTGTGTCTTTTGAGTATAGTCTGCCTTTCTTTGTTCTCACTGTTGCTCTTTTATTTTAGGTTTTCATCATTTAATTTTTAGCCTCTGTGAATTAGTAGCTGTCTTACTAGTGTCTCCACCCTAACTCTCTTCCTGCCACCATGGTGACTTTTCTGAAATATAACACTGATAAAGTACTCAACTATGAACTTCTCTTGATTTCTTGTTGTTTATGGCAGTAGCCTTCAAACTTCTTGTAAAGCAGTTGAATCCTTTCTTCAAATATAGGATGTCAAAAAAAAAATTTCAACAAATTGAGTTTCAAAGATCTGATTGGCTTTTATTAGTGATTGATGATCAGGATCAAGTCTAAAAAATAGAAGCGACTCCAATGAACTAAACAAGAGTGAGTTTTATAGGCAGAAAAAATTGATGGAAAACAGGCCTAAGGATCAAATAGTGGATTGGTCATTTTAAGTCTACTTTCCTTTAGAGAATCTTGTTGATTTAATGTGATTTGGCTATCACCTTTCTCCTGATTTCTCAGAAGGTCAAATCTTACAAGTAACAACTTAAGTTTCAGTTTGATGAGTTGGAACTTGAGCATGACCATTTTGGTGCTACTATTCTTTTTTTAACTAGGGAAAACAATGTATAAATTAGATTTTTTTAAACATTTAGAGAGAGTACAACTCTGATGTCTAGTTGGAGTCAAATGGGAATGTGGGAACACTGCTTGTGTTTCTTTCTCAAAAAGTCCCTTGAGTTATTCAGGGCAATATTTGAAAACCACTAGTCTGCCGCAGAACCTAGACTCCTTTGTATGGTATATATAAGACCTTTCATGATTTAGTCTGTGCCTTGTTTCTTGCCATTCCTGGACCTTTGCCTTAGATTTCAGATAAGCTAAATTACTTGTATTCTCCAAATACTTTTTTCCCCTTGTGATTGTACAAGCTTTTCATAATATGCTGTTTTATCAACTAATACCTGTTTTATCTACTAAACTTCTTATCTCAAGAATGAATTCAGATGTCATTTCTTCAAGGAAATTTTCCTTGGTTTTCCAAGTAGAAGTTAATAACTTTTTCTGCTTTTCAAATAACTCTTCACATCATAACAGGAAGACTTTGTTCTGTCTGATTCAGCACTAGTAGCTGGAACTTACAACCTGTTACATGATTTATACTTGCATTTAAAATGCCTGATCCAGACTTATACTGACATGTCTATCTTTTAATTTTCAATTTTTTTTTTTTTTTTACTTTCTCAGTTTTTTGCTTGCATGAAGGTCAGGCTCAATGGCACATAGCTTTAACTTGATTATGAAATTAGGAAATTAAGTCTTTTCATTCTAGCTATTTTGGTATCATAGATGGCATTATGAGAGTACTGAAGTTTCCTTTTGTGATCCATTTTAAAGGATTGAATATATACTGTGATTATCATTTTTAGAATTTTTTTGCAAAAAAACACTTGCATAAAATTTAGTAAATTTTTGACATGATTGGTTTATTTCAACCAAGGCATCTTATTGAAACCTTTTTGGGAAAATGTATCACTCACATTTACCAAATAGGTGCTTGATTATTATTTTCTTGAATGAGTAAATTGTGAATTACTTTATGGATGAAAACATCTTTTTTTTTTTTTTTCCTTGAGTCGGAGTTTTACTCTTGTCATCCAGGCTGGAGTGCAGTGGCATGCTCATGACCACTGCAGCCTCGACCTGCTGGGATCAGGTGATCCTTCCATCTCATCCTTCCAAGTAACTGGAACCACAGGCATATGCCACCATGCCTGGATAATTTTTATTTATTGTAGAGACGAGATCTCGCCAGTTGCCCAGGCAGGTCTTGAACCCCTGAACTCAGGCAATCCTCTTGCCTCTGCCTCCCAAAGTGCTGGGATTACAGTGTGAGTCATCATGCCTGGCAAAGATTTCTTCTTATTCGCTACTTTATTCACTCTCTCTTTATCTGGTCTCAAGATTCTACTTATTTTTTTCTAATTCCTAAAAAAAAAAAAAAAAAAATCTCTGAATGTCTTAGAGCATAAGAGGAAAAGAAAGACTAGTTAATTTTCTTGTTTTTCCCTGTCTTAAGTGGTAGAACTGACTGTAGATAACAATTGTGGTCAGGCTAAATATTGTGTATATGAGCAGCAGGCCTGCCATAATGTATTTTCAGTACATGTTTGTTGAAAATGTATGGAGTAGATCTTAGACTCTTAGTGCTTTAATGATTACTGAGATTTTAGGACTTCTTCACTTTACTGATAAGTAAACTAAGGTTTGGAGAGTGTGGTGCTGGACCCCCAAAGACCCCAAAAGGGAAGGCACTGTGTCTGAGAGGCTGAAAAAATGACTCAGAGACAAAGGACAAGACTTGGAATTTCAAGAGTGGCTGGCTAGACAGGAAAAAAACTGCTCCTAGTTATAAAAGGCACACAGGTTATATAGCATTTTATGTGGGGCAACATGTGGGGTTAAGAGTAAAAAGGTTGGGTCTCTAGTGTGCAGGTGTGGTTGAGAACATACTTCATACATTGTACACAAAATGGCTGTGATTTCTGTCTAGCGGTGGAATTTTTTGAACTAAAGGTGAACTAAAGGTAACTAAAGGTTATGGACCTTGATTCAGGTGTGTCTCATCTGGTCTGAACCAGCTGGAGGGCCACCTGCCTCAAGGAAGTGCTCAAGAACGTTGTGCATAGCTGCAAGTTGTGGTCAGCAGGTGGGGGAAGTACTTCACCCAGGACCTCAGCATGACCTGCATGTCCAGGCATGGAGCCTGAGGGGAAGGGGACATCTGGGATTGGCCACTGCTTGGGCCCCTCCCTGGGCTTCAACCCTCTGCTTGGGGCCATATCTAGGGTGTGCTCAGGTTGTCACTGTGTGTTGCCCTACAGAGAGGTAGAAGTGGCTTTGCAGATTTCAGGTGAGGAAGCATTTTCTAACAATTAAAACCGTCTGAAGTTGGAGTTAGTTGGGTTTTCTTGAGTACCAAGTTTTACATCACTTTGTTCAAACTTGGTTGAAGAAGATATAGAGTCGATTGGTACACTGGATTCAGGAGATGGACTAGAAAATTACCATCTCCTTTCAGACTCGAATATTCTAGAAACTACATTCTTAAAGTTGTATCAAATCCGTAGAGAGAGTAGAGGTGAATGTTTCCAAAGCTATGGGGCACTCATGGGAGAGAAGAAAAGAGTATGTACCTTGAGGATTGAGACCTTAAGACTGGGATCTATTAACCTGGGTAATATAGTTATATTTTCATATGTGTATTTAATTTTAAAAATGGGAACTTTTTAACCTTCAGACCACTTCATAGCTATACTAATGTGGAAAATGAAATGATTTGTTTGAGCTCTTTTGATCTGATATTAAGATGATAAAACTAAGTGGTATTTTTCTGCTAACTGACCTTTTAAAATTCAAATGTTACTTAATTCTATTATGGAACATTAGAGGAAATGGGAATTCTAGTCTGGGAAAACAAAAAAAAAAGCACCTCTCAAAGACTGGATTGACAGTGAAATTATGAAACCTAAAAAGTTGAGATGAATTGCAACAAGACTTTATTTAATAGTATATTTGAAGAGGGAAGTATACTAAAGTGACTATAGGTTTAAGGTTTTTCTGTAACTGGGAAGAGGATTAAAAATTTCCATCTTTTGGAAATACGCATTAGGACATTAAAATGTTAAATGTTCCACAACATAAAATAATCAAGGAAGAGCAATGTAAGAATATGATGTAGTTGTAGGTTTATTTAAATCAGGGTTATAGAATTCTGTTTTTCATTTGAAGACTTCAGGCACTGGAAGTAAACTTATAATTGAGATTTAAGTGAACTTTTTGAGAAATCCAACATTAGAAATATTTAATTCTGTACTTTAGGGACAAAGTCTCTACTACCACTCCTCTCTGCCCAAACCCCCACCATGTCATAGCGACTGAACTAGCCCACTATATAGTGGTGGTAGAGGTATTGCCTTTGGAGTCCCCTAATAAACCATCAAGAGCAATACAGACATTTCCAACTCATGGCAAGCTAAGAGTTAAGGATTTTCAACTGAATTTATTAAATCTGGAAATTCAAAATTGTTTGTCATTCTGCCATATATTGGGAGTGCCATGATTCACAGCTTTTTATGTAATTCACAGTAAATGCTACATTTCTTGTTAGTATTACCATGATACAAGAATACTACTGGACACGTACTATGTGTTAAGGACTACTGAATGTTTAATGTGTGTAGTAGTTCATTGATCCTCACACGAACTCAATGGGATAGTGTAGTATAATAAAAATTTATATTGGGCCTTAGTCCTCATTCCTGGCACAGAGCTTCTAAAATCCTTTGAGCATCCTGTGTGATAAGAGTGTCTTTGTATGCTAATACAATGATACCAGCTAGATGCCACCTAAAGAGCTTCAGATGGGGCCTGGTCACCAGAAAGATAGAGGCATGTTGAGAGGGTTGGACCTTTCAACCTCACCCCAGAACTTCAGGGAGGGAAAAAGGTAAGGAGATTTTTCGATCACCAATGGCCAGTGATTTAATCAACCATACCTATGTAATGAAACCTTAAGTGACAGTGCTCTGGAACTTGTGGGTTGCCAAGCACATAGAGGTGGTACTGAGAGGGTGTTGTACCCCTTGAAGGCACAGAAACTCTTCCCCCACCCCTGATACCTTGTCCTATTCTTCCATTTGGCTATTCCTGAGTTGTGTGCTTTATAAGAAACTGGTAGTAAACATGTGTAGAGTATTTCCTTGAGTTCTGTGAGTCATGCTAGTGAATTATGGAGAGGGGGTTGTGGAAACCCCTGAATTTGTAGCCAAATTGGACCATAGCTTGTGTAGCCTGGTGACCAGGAACTTATAATTGGCATCTGAAGTGAAGGCAGTCTTGTGGGACTGAGCCCTTAAACCTGTGAACACCCTAGTGTCAGAATTGAGAACTGGTGTTGGAAAAGATACCAACTTGCAGTTGGTGGGGGGAACCCTCCCGTAGCCACATGTGTCTCCAGCTTACGAGAACATAGAAACAAATCAAGCCTTCAAGAGACTGCGCAGCTCAGTGTTAGGTTAGTGTGTGGGAGAGCTGTTACTCAAAAGTGCTCTTAACCATATATGTGTGTTTTAATTGTAATCTCCTTGAGGGAAAGAACCATGTACCTTTTTTTAAAAACATATTAAATCATTATTATTTGTCAGGTGCTCAAATCTCTTTTGAATTTTATTGAATGCTTTTATCATCAATTAATGACCTTGATGAAAGCACTTGTATTTTTTACTATTATTTTGTTTGATCAAAGTAATTTTACTTACCCTTCTAAAGTCAGCAACACAAATAACTGAGGAAGCGCACGGTTTTCAGCTTGATTTTTCTTCAGTTTCATCTGTATTTTAAATAGGACAAGAATATATCTGTAAATAAAAGTAACTTCCTCCCAAAACATTTGGAAAATATCCCAGACTTCCTCTCCATACCTTGCAAAGTTGCTACTGTCTTGTCATTATTACTATTTGTTTTTTCCTTTAACATAAGTGGTCCTCACAGGACTAGCTTAATCACCAGCTGTTTGGCCAGCAGTGGTTCCCCTCTGGTTTTGCTGTTTTTCTGAAATATGCCGAAAGGTAATCACTCTGTTCCTTCCTGTGTTCCAAAATGATTTTACTCAATTGCTCCAGAAACTTAGCATGGTAAGTGATTTGGAACCATAATGAAAAGAGAAAAGGGAAGGCTGTGTATAGTTTTTGTCGGTTCCTTATGAATTGACATTTATTTATTGAGTCTTTTGGTGCTAATTTTCCATTTGAAGGGGTCCAACTGTTTAGAAATGAACTTCTGGAACTTGAAAGCTAGAAGGGACCTCAGAGATCATCTAGCAGAGGATGATCTTTTTAATTGAAGAAACAAAAGTTGTCAGCGTGAACCATAAATCTGACACTTTGGCTTTGTGAGAAAAAACTGGGTTTTACAATCTTTGTCATGAAATGTCCAGTCTACAACTACAAGGACCAGGAGTCTGGAGACTTGATAAGAAGGTTCAATTTGTCAAAGTATCAACACTGTTTAGCCTGCAAGCAGCCTTTGTAAGTTTTCCATGTCATTGACAGTGTTTAAAATAACTTGATGTTGGCCAGGTGTAGTGGCTCATGCCTGTAATCCTAAGCACTTTGGGAGGCCAAGGCAAGAGGATTACTTGAGCCTAGGAGTTCGAGACCAGCCTGGGCAACATAGTGAGACTTCATCTCTACTAAAAAAAAAAGTCAAAAAATTAACTGGGCATGGTGGCATATGCCTGTTGTCCCAGCTACTCGAGAGGCTGAGGCAGAAGTATTACCTGAACCCCAGAAATTTGAGGCTGTGGTGAGCTGTGAGCATGCCATTCCCCTCCAGCCTGGGTGACAGAGTGAGACTCCAACTTAAAAACAAACAAAAAAAAAAGAAATTGCTTGATGTCTTCAGGACCAATAACTTCTACCATGTACTTTTGTACTTTTCAATTAGTTGATTTTCAAAAATTTTAAGTAACAATAACCCCACTTTAAAAATATAATCTTATGTAGAACCACAGTGTAAAAAAAGTTATAAATAGTATTTAATTAAAATACAGTTTTAAGCATAGTTTTAATTTATTGGAAAATAACATAGTCAAATTTGTGAAATACTGTATTAGAGTACTACATATACATATATTACTTCTATCTCCTTAAAATATTTAATTGAATGTACCATAATTCATTTAGCTTAAAATATTTAATTGAATGTACCATAATTCATTTAGCCAGGCCCCTGTTGATATGTATTTAGGCTGTTTTCATTCTTTTGTTTTTACAATGTTGCAATGTTACGTTATGTGTGCACTGTGTTTATGTGTGTGTGTATGTGTTTCTGAGGATAAATTCCTAGAAATGTAATTGCTGTGCCATTAGAATATGTTTAGTTTTAGTTTTGAAAGATATTGTCAAATGGGCCTCCAAAAAATTGTATCAATATATGTTCCCATCAGTAGCGTATGAGCGAGCTTAATTCCTGCATACTCTCATCAACATGGTATGTTATTTTTGATCTTTGCTAATCTGAAAAATTGTATATCTGTGTAGTTTTAATCTTCCATTTTTATTATGTGTTTATTTTAAATTTTATTGTTTTTGAATTGAGATCTCTGTCACCCAGGCTGGAATGCAGTGGCATGATCATATTCACTGCAGCCTAGACTTCCTGGGCTCAGGCAATTCTTCCACCTTGGTCTCTTGAGTAGCTGGTAATATAGGTACTCATCACCACATCCAGCTAATTTTTTAATATTTTGTAGAGACGAGGTATTGCTATGTTATCCAGGCTGGTCTTGAACTCCTGTGCTCAAGCAATCTGCTTGTCTTGGCTTCCCAAAGTGCTGGAATTACAGGTTGTGAGCCTCTGCGCCTGGCCCAGTTTGCCCACTTTAATACTCATAAGCAGACCCTGAATATTTACCATAATACTATAAGAAAGGGATTGGCAGTAGCCAGAAACTGCTGTGGGGGGGAGGGGGAGCACATAGCATCAATAAGGGTACCTGATCTCAAATCAAGCAAAATGGGGACCAAAGGGAGACCCAAACTTTACCTGTAAGATGATCACTTGTATACCTAATACTGAATTGTACCCCATGTCTTTATTTTTTTGACTTTTAAATTTTTTTATTTTTAAATTGTGGAGTACAATTCAGGGTTAGGTATACAAATATTCATTGTGCAGGTACCCTTGTTGATGAGGTGTGTTCCCCCTTCCCCAGGCAGATTTCCACTACTGTCACTCCCACCTCCCCATCACCCCCCCCCACAGTTTCCTGCTACTGTCAATCCTTTTCTTATAGTATTACAATAGTTGTTCAAGGTCCACTTATGAGTGAGAACATGTGATACCCAGTTCTTTGTTTCTGTGAAAGATCACTCAGTATTATAGACTCTAATTGCATCCAGGTTGCTGTGAAGTTCATGATTTTGTTCTTCTTTATGGCTGTGTAATATTCCATTGTGTAAAAAAAAATACAACTCAAAATAAATAAAATAAATACAAAATAAAAATGGGATTTTTGCCCTTAGTGAGCAGTAGGAACCTTCTGTGTATTAGGATATTAACTCCTTGTGATATAAGTTGCAGATTCTTTTCCTCGGGTTTTCATTTGTTTTCCCTTTGGTGTGTGTCTTTTTCATTTTTATGGATATCTAACCTCAACCTTAACATGGCCAAAATGGAATTTTGGTTTTACTCCCTTGTCTTCCTCACATCAAGAAACAGCAACTCTTATGTCCCTACTCATAACCCAAGCCACAACTAAGAAGTTATCCGGAGCCCAGCAAGTCGAGGCTGCGGTGGCTGGAAGTGGCCACTGCACTCCAGTCTGGGCGACAGAGTGAGACTCCAACTTAAAAAAAAAAAAAAGTTATCCTTGATTCCTTTTTCCCTCACTCCCTGTCTCTAATTCTTAGAGGTATTGACTTCCCCTCCAGACATCTCTGGAATCTATTCATTTCCCTTTATAACCACCAATTTAGTCCATCTTGTCCTTATCTTTCCCCTGGATCATTGTGATGATGGCTTTCTAGCTGTTCTGCCCTTTTAACCAACATCTCCCCTTCCAGGCACTGAGCCATTCTCTGTAGCTTATATGATATTTTCAAAATACAGATCATCCGATTATTATATCACCCCTGAATCTACCCCTCCATTCTTGTTCAGAACCTTCCAGTGGCTTATGTCCCAGGATAGAGATTATGCTACTTGACTGAGCACAGTATTTCATGCCTGCAATCCCAGCACTTTGGGAGGCTGAGTGGAGAGGATTGCCTGAACCCAGGGATTCAAGATCAGCCTGGGCAACTTGGTGAGACCATGTCTCTACAATAAATCAAAAAAATTAGTCAGATGTGGTGCCATATGCCTGTAGTTCCAGCTACTTGGAAGACTGAGACGGAAGAATCGCTTGAGCCCAGCAGGTTGAGGCTACAGTAGCTGTGAGCGTGACACTGCACACCAGCCTGGGCGACAGAGTGAGACTCCAACTCAAAAAGAAAAAAAAAAAAGTATGCTACTTAAAATAGCCTAACCTGCTATTTCTCCAGCCTCACCTTGTACTAGGCTATGGAACCCCCTCCCTTGTCATCTTTTGTGTCTCTTGTGTCTGTCATGTTCCTTTCTGACTTGAGCCTTTTGCATAAGTCTCTCTTGGAGCACCCGTCCTCTGTAAGTTTATATTTAATTAGCCCACAGTTCTCAGTTAATCCATTGTTTCTCTGAAAGAGTTAACTCTCTTTAATTAGTTAGGAAACTCCTGTCATTAGCCCTTCTAGGACCATATGTCTCTTTTTCATGGCATTAATATTTACTGTTTTACACCTACTGTGTGATTTCTTGATTAAACTCCTTGAGATATTGTTATGTCCCCAGAGGCTATCACACTACCTGGCATATGGTTAGCTCTTACGATGTTTATTGAAAGATTGCTTAATTATAAATTCTTGGGTGTAGAATTTACTTACAGAATGTACTGTTTTACTCTTTTTGGAAAATGTGACTACAGTTGCTCTTGGCCAGTCTTTGTTATCATCTTCTTTGCCCTGCAACTTTTCCAAGACTGCTAAATTTCAGCAATCTCATCTTGAAAGTCTTAAAGCATTTCAGACATTAAATTTATCTATGCCAATGGTCTTGAGTTTATTTAAGGCCTGTAGGTATTCTTCAATAGCCTTGGACAATTCCTTCCATCCTTTTTCACTTGAAGGCTATTCTTCTTAGAGGACAATAACTTGGATCATAATTTATTTCTGATCTACATCAATCCAGCAAAATCTAGGTGGTCCCAAATTCCTGTAAGTTTATTTTAAATTCAGTTTTATTTAGAATTTGGAATTCAGAGAATATCATCGCATAGAAATCCTGTTAAAGTTGATCCTTATATTTTCATGCAGGTCTTCAAAAGCTTTTTAATCAATTGACTATCTTAAATAGTACAGTATTAGTATGAACTCTGAATTTTTCTTATTCCATTTTAGCTGTTTTTTGGTCAGAACTCCAAGGCCCTCATTATTTGGAAAGGCTGGGAGTTTAGTAGGATTGGCAGTGCTAGAAGTGTCAAGTACTTGGTAGGAGATACATTGGGTTGATACTAGATTTCCTACCTTGTAGAAAGAAATGTGTCTGCTACTGCATTATCAAGCATCAAGGGTGAGGTGGCAAGCTACATGTTTGGTAGTTTAAAATTTTTCTGCTGGTAAATTGTGTGTAACTCATGACACACAAGTATCTGTTTGATTTAATAATGGAAAATGAATTATGGAGGATGGATTGATAAATTACTTTCCACTATTGGAGAATAAAGCAAAATAATGATCCTATTAATTATGTGTCAGATTGTCCCACTTAGGAAGAAAACTTCGGAGCACATTATTTCCTTGCCTGTATTCAACATGGAGAATCTCTACAAGAGAGTAATTAATGAGAGTGTTTTCACAGGGCTGTGCTTTCCATGGTACTGGTTTTCTTCTATACATGGATCCTGAATTTTAAGAAGCTTTCAAGCCATTGTAACTCTCCTATTATGACAGATGTTTAGTCATGTGCCAAATGTATTTCTGTGCAATTTTCAGTGACAAAATGGATCTCTCATTTATTTGTGTAAAAACAATGCCAGGAAACAAAAACAAAACTCATGACTCAACTGATTTTGTACTCTTTGGGAAGAAGAAAAGACCCATGGAGATGAAGATTATAATTTTAGCAACAAAGGAAACATTCAAGGTCCAAGCAGATCTTAAATTCAATACTAATACTCTATGAAATAAATTATAAATCTACATTTCTGTCAGTAAGGTACCTACATTACAATGCAGAGGCAAGATTGCTTAATTCTAGGTGTATTTCTTAGTATGAGACATCTGCTTTAAAATGCATTCAGTTATTTGTTTACATAGTTAATGGTTAGTAATCAAAAATTCAGTTTTTGAGAGACTTAGAATCTTCACATTGGAAGGTATCTTAGAGCAGGGGGTTGCGGGGGTGGTATTGGTCCTGGCCTGTTAGGAACTCGGTCGCACAGCAGGAAGTGAGCAGTGTGCAAGGGAGTGAAGCTTCATCTGTACTTATAGCCCCTCCTGTTACCACCTGAGCTCTGCCTCCCGTCAGATCAGCGGCAGCGTTAGATTCTCATAGGAGCATGAACCCTATTGTGAACTGTGCATGCGAGGGATCTAGATTGCGTGCTCCTTATGAGAATCTAATGCCTGATGATCTGAGGTGGAGCTGGGGCAGTGATGCTAGCATTGGGAAGCTGCTGCCAATACAGATTGACATTAGCAGTGAGGTTTGACTGCACAGAAACAATAATAAATCAGTTATTTGCAGACTCATATCAAAACTCTATCAGTGAGTGGCAAGTGAGTTAATGTATTTCAGTTGTACAGCTGCATCTGGTGGCAGGCTTTAAGTCAGAATCCAACACTTATTTTAGTCCACACATGAACTTCCCATTATTTTATTTACCACTTTCTTTCTCTTTTTTTTTGAGTTGGAGTCTCACTCTGTTGCCCAGACTGGAGTGCAGTGGCCGCTCCTGGCCACTGCAGCCTCGACCTGCTGGGCTCCGGCAATCCTGCCTCAGCCTTCCAAGTAGCTGGAACTACAGGCGCACGCTACCATGTCCAGCTAGTTTTTTTTTTTTATTATTTATTGTAGAGATGAGGTCTCGCCAAGTTGCCCAGGGGGATCTCGAACCCGCGAACTCAGGCGATCCACTCACCTCGACCTCCCAAAGCGCTGGGATTACAGACTGAGCTACCGAGCCCGGCCAATAATTGTATATTCTTACATGTTTAAACTTTGGTCATCCTCAAAGTACTCTCTATTTGATGTAGTACACCTATTGAGACACTTTTTCTACTGCTCAAAATAGTTTTTGAACTCCTCAGTTTTGATGCCTTTTAGTGCTTCTGCCGTTTTTTTGTTCTACCTCTTCCACATTGGCAAAACATTTCCCTTTGAGGACTTTTTTCATCCGGGGAAACAAAAAAAAGTCACTTGGGTGAGATAAGGTAAATAGGGAGGGTGGGGCATGGGAGTCATGCCATTTTTGGTCAAAACTGCTGAATACTCAGCGTGGTGTGGGCAGGTGTGCTCATAAGTCACCCATCATGAGATGGGCAAATGCATTGAAAGAACCTCCAAAAAAGAATTGAGTGAAGCTGAAGGCAGCCTCACAACAATGCTTGTTGGTACACCAATGCTGATGGGTTCCTAGAACATTTGACTAGTGGGGGAAACCTGTACTACAAGGGGCCTACCCTCCAAAAAATAATCCCAGTTTTTTGGGGGTTCCCCCTGGTATATATGATGTGATAATCAGAAATATTCTGAATCCATAAACACTTGTTTTATTGCAGAATATAACAACATAGAAATACATAAAACATAAATATACACGCTAGTGGATAATTATAAGTGAATGTCTATTTAGCCATCTCTCGTCAAGAAGTAGAAATAGTGTCCCAGAAAGCTCTTCTATGTATCTTTTATCAGTTCCTCCCTAGAGGTAATTAATATCCTGATTTTTACAATAAGCACTTTCTGATAACTTAATAGATTTGCCACTTACATGTGCATATTTAATATAGCTTATAGTTCAGCTTTGCCTGTTTTTAAACTGTATATAAATGTAAAGATGCTCTTGTACCTATTTTCTGTATATAACAAGTTACAAGTTCAGACATTTAAAACTGTTCCCACATATTGCTCACAGTTCTGCAGGTCAGTCTGACCCGGTATGACTAGGTTCTCTGCTCAGGATATCATTAGGCTGAAATCAATCTGTCTGCTGGGCTGAGTTGTCTCTCTTTTCTTGATGAGGTCTAACATTAGTTTCCAAGATCCAGCTCTGTACTTTGGATGTTTTTGTTTGTGTGTTTTCTTTCATGAAATTTTGCTCTTATTTCTTTCTTTATATTTTTATTGGATTTAGTTTGTGGCTCTTTTTTTAACCTCTTGCGATTGATGCTTAATTCATTAATTTTCAGTTTTTTGTATTTTTGATGTATGCATGTAAGATCCTGTTTCCTCCTTAAGAATTGCTTTAGCTTCTTCCCATACATTTGTATTTTTATTATTTTAAGTGTCTATTATGACTTCTTTGACATGGAATATTTTGGGAATGGATTTATTTTTAGACATATGAATATTTTCTTTTTCTTTTGAGTTGGAGTCTTACTCTGTCACCTAGGCTGGAGTGCAGTGGCACACTATGGCCACCGTAGCCTGCTGGGCTCAGGTGATCCTTCCGCCTTGGCCTTCTACGTAACTGGAACTACTGATTTTTTGATTTATTGTAGAGACAAGGTCTCGAACCTCTGGGCTCAGACAATCCTCTCGCCTCTGCCTCCCAAAGTACTGGGATTACAGGCTTGAGTCACTGTGCCTAGCTTCCATATGAATATTTTCTAATTATTTCTTTTGTGATTGATTTCTTACATACTTTGTGTGGAGAGAGAACATCCTTTGCCTGCAATCCATGTAATTTGTTTTGAATTGTGATATGATCTAGTATATGATGAATTTTTGCAAATGTGTGTGTGCTTGAGGGAAAAAAAAGGTATTGTGCAGTTCTTTGCTACAGTTTATATGTTCCTTTGCCCATGATTTAAAAACACGTTCAAAATGTTCTATATCCTGCTATTTTGTTTTTTCATTGAATTCTTTTTCTGTTATTCGCTCTAACATTCTAATTTATTTTTCCAGTTTGGTCTCTCATATTCTGGACCTTTTCAATTCTGTCAAAATGTTCAGCCCTTGGTTATATTAGTGCAACCCTATAGTTGTTTTGTAGACTGTTTCTGATCATTTTAATATTACAAGACTTTCTGGGTCATTTTCTTTTTGAGTTGTTTCTATTGGTTCTTGTTTGTGGTATCTTACTTAGTGTATTTGGCCATCATTGAATACACACTGTACACTGTAAATGAGAACTTATCTGTAGTAATATTTTGAGGCCTAGATTGATACCATTTTCCTTCAGGGAGTTGCTTTTTTTTCTTTGCTTCACCTGAACAACTGATAGCACTACCAATCTGAATGTGGGACCACCTTAATCCAAGGTATGGTTAGAGGTTTTATGTAGATCACCCAGATGACATATAGCTACAATTCAAGTCTGTCCAAGGGCTAGTTTATTTCTGTGTGTGTGTATTTTTTTTAATCCTGGAAGTGTAGCTCTTTGGGGTTTCAACTTCAAATGAGAGGTAGTTTATCAGACTTTCTCCTTTTTCTAAAAATTTTTTTTAATTATTATAGATAGTTGTATATATTTGTGGAGTATATGTGATATTTGATACAGTGTAATTATCAAATCAAGGTAATTGGGATATCCATCGCCTCAAGCATTTATCATTTATTTGTGTTGTGAACCTTTCAATTCTATTCTTTTAGTTATTTTGAAATATATATAAATTATTGTTAACAAACTTTCTCCTTTTGAAACACCCTTGGCTTTGTCTTTTGTGCTCCTTGATCATAAGGATTTTAGGATCAGTCTTGTTTTTCTTTTCATTTTCTGAATCTTCAAATATCAGAAGGGCTAAAATGGTTTTGGGTGGTTTGGATGATATCTCTGTATTTTATTATTTTGCCTTGATTTTAGCCAGGTAATTCTTCACAATTTTGTTAAGTGTTTGGGGGCTTTTAAGCAGTTTTTAAAAAGTGTTTCCTCCAGCATTGGTCCTCAAAGATATTTCATCCTAGATAGATAGTATGTTATTACCAGAAGCTAAAGTGTCTGAATTTTTGTCTTTGTTATTTTAAAGATCAGTGTAAAAAATTTTAAAGATTGTATAAAATTTCAGCTAAATCCAATTTGGCATATTTTTTCCCTCATTATGAATACTAGTAGTTAAAAAGACTGTTCTTGACACCTATGTTATGTATTCACCCATATTTAAATTCTGATTCCTGGTTTACATTACTCAGTTTTGATTGCCACAGAAAATAGATGGAACCAACTGTTCTTTATATATACACTTATATACAGAGCGTTTTGGGTGCTGAGCCTTTTTAGTGGGAATGATTAATTTTTGTCTCAAGTTTCCTTTGAAATGAGCCATACAATTATCGGCAGAGAGTAAAATATTTAAATGTTCCCTGGGTGTTCTTCCAAACCAGCCACAGAAAATGAAAGAATGATTCATTCTCAGAAACACTCTGAGCATCTTTTATCTGGAATGTGACTGACTTAGATCCTCATATGTCTGGCTCCTTGTCATTGTAATCTTAGCTCAAATGTTACTTTTTTAGAGAAGCCCTTCCTAGCCCAGTATTAATCTTTTTTCCTTTCCTCATAACATGTATCAGTATCTGATAATAATCTTGTGTTTTTTCTCCCACAGCAATGTGCAGTTCTGTAAGAGCAAGGACCTTCCTTATCTTGTCCTTGTAAATAAGACAAAATGTCTTGTGTGTCTTATTTACCCATTTCTTGAAACATGGGAGGCAGTCAGTACTTATTTGCCTAATGAGTGGAGTAAATATTTCTTCTCAAATTGTGACATAATTTTCTCTAAATGTCACAGCACTCTTAAAAATTTGTGATTTTATTGAAATAAAGTTTTCTAAAGAAGTATAGCAAAAGGAGGTCAGTGCGGTTGGAGTGAAACTTGCCAACGGAGAGACTAGTAGGAGATGATATGCAAAGAGGGGAAGTCAAGGCCCATGGCTTATGTGGACTTTGGCTTTTACTATTAATGAGAGGGTTAGGGTTAGGGTTAGGGCTAGGGCTAGGGCTAGGGCCATTAGAAGGAAGTGAAAACTGACGTGATCTGATTTGTCCTAAAGAACTATTCTGACTCCTGTCAGAACTGTAGGAAGCTGTAGTGATATTGAAGTATGGTCTGTCTGGGCTCTCATATTTGTTCCATTGGCTAATTTGTCTATCTCTGCACCAAAACCATCCTGTCTAATTTCCATAGCTCTGTTATAATCCTCAATATATCCAGTAGGGTATCCTGTCAGACCCTGCCCTCGAGGTGACGCCTTCTTACTTTTCTTATCATTCTTTTCTCCTCATTCTTATAGTAGGAGGGTGTTGCTTCTACTTGGAACCCTGCTCTTCCATATATATTTTAAAACCAGCTTGTCTTAATTATTTAGAAAACTTTGTTGAGATATTGATTGAAATTGCACTGACTACATAGATTAATATGGAAAGAATTGACATCATTATAATATTGAATCTTCCTAGCCGTAAAATTTGAGTAACTCAATTTGTTTAGGTTTTCTTTCTTTCTTTTTTTTTTTTTTTTTTGAGTTGGGGGGCTGTGGCACGCTCCCAACTACCGCAGCCTCGATCTGCTGGGCTCTGCGATCCTTCCTCCTCAGCCTTCCACGTAGCTGGAACTACAGGCATGCGCTACCACACCCGGCTAATATTTTGATTTTATTGTAGAGATGAGGTCTTGCCAAGTTGCCCAGGCGGGTCTCGAACCCGCGGGCTCAGGCAATCCACTCACCTCAGCCTCCCAAAGTGCTGGGATTACAGGTCTTCTTTATGCCTTTGAGGACAGTTATATATATTTGAATAGGGAGCTTTTGTTTTGGTAAATCCCAAGTGCTTTACTTTTGTGTTATTACTGTAAATGTGATTTTTAAAAATTACATTTTATGTTTCTTATGCTTACAAATGTAGTTGATATTTGTATGTTGAACGTAGTTTGGATACCTTGCCAAACACTAATAATTTTTTTTTTTTGGGTCGAGGTCTTACTCTGTTTCCAAGGCTGGAATACAGTGTCATAGTCATAGGTCACTGCAAACTCGACTTCCTGGGCCAGGCAATCCTTCCACCTCAGCCTCTCAAGTAGCTGGGACTGCAAGTACACACCACCATGCCTGGCTAATTTTTTTTTACTTTTTGTAGAGATGAGGTCTTGCTATGTTGCCCAGGCTAGTCTCGAACTCCTGGGCTTAAGCAGTCCTCCTGCCTTGGCCTCACAAAGTGCCAGGATTACAGATGCGAGCTAACACACCTGGCCTACAAATACTAATTATTCTAATAATTTGATTGTGAATTCCTTTGAGTTTTCGGTGTAGATAATAATATCTGCAAATTCTTCCCCCGATTCCAACTCTATAGATTTTATTCATTTTTTTTTTCTTATTTTGCTGGGCTTGCTAGAACTCACCTGGAAGTTTAATGAGAATGTTAATAAATATTAGTAGTATAAGAATAGTTATATTCTTTAAAGGGACTGTGTCTAATATTTCTTTTTTAAGATTTTTTATTTTGAAGATGTGGGGTACAATTCAGGTTTAGGTATTCAAATGTTCATTATACAGGTACCCTTGATGAGGTGTGTCCCCTTCCCCCTGCCCCAGCAGGTTCCCACTACTGCCAATCCCGCCCCCTTCCACCCGGCAGTTTCCCACTACTAACAATTAAAGGGACTGTGTCTAATATTTCACATTCTTTTTTTTTTTTTTTTTTGAGTAAGTAGATATTTACTAGAAGACAGAAAATCTTCCAGCAGCCAGGGGAGGGGACCCGAAAGAGAGTTATCCATATTTCACATTTAAGAATGATGTTGCTTACGCTTATAAAATCCCAGCCCACGGGTTCGAGACCAGCCTGGGCAACTTGGTGAGACCTTATCTCTACAGTAAAATAAAAAAATTAGCTGGGTGTGGTGGCAGACACCTGTAGTTCCAGCTACTTGGCAGGCTGAAGCAGAAGGATCACCTGAGCCCAGCAGGTCAAGGCTGCGGTGGCCGGGAGCATGCCACTGCACTCCTGCCTGGGTGACAGAGTAAGACTCTGACTCAAGAAAAAAAAATGAATGATGTTTGCAGCTTTTTGTTGTAGCTTTTTGTCAGGTACCTTTATCAAGATATGTTATTTTTTTTTTTTAGAGATAGGATAAATTTTTTGAAACAAAAGAACTTATTTTGAAAATATTTCAGTTTTAGAGAAAAGTTGCAAAAATAGTACAAATAACTTACTGTTCACTATACCCTTGACCCAGATTCTTCAGATGTTAACATTTTACTCTGTTTACTTTATCATCCTCTCTCTCCTCTTCCCCCAAACTCAAACGTAATTTTTTCCTCAATGGTTTAAGTTGCAAACATGATGCCCCTTTTAAAGCTATGGTGCTGTTTCTTAAAAATAAGAGCATTGCTTTATATAACCACAGTACAGTATTATTATCAAAATCAGAAAATTACCATTGCTAACAGTACTGTTATCTAGTCTGTAAACATTTGAATTTTATCTGTTATCCCTTGTAGCAAAGGAAAAAAATGGTTTTTTTTATCCATGATCAGGATCTAATTCAGGATGATGCATTGTATTTAGTTATCATGTCCTTTTACCTTCTTTAACTGGGACAATTAGGTTACTCAGTTGTTCCTTGTTTTTCACAACCTTGACATTTTCAAAGAATGCAGGGCAGTTATTTAGTAAAATGTCCCTCAGCTCAGGCTTGTCAGTTGCTGTTTGTGGTTAGGCTCAGGTTTTACATTTCTGGCAGGAATGCCACAGTGGTGACGTGGTCCATCCTATCAAGAGGCATATAATGTTGGTTTGTCCTCTTATTGATGATGTTAACTTTGATCATTTAATTAAGGTGGTGTCTAGCAGTCTTCTTCACTATAAAATTACTGTTTTTCCCTTTGTAATTAATAGGTATCTTTTGGGGAGATACTTTGGGAGCACTTAATATCCTGTTTTCCATAAAACTTTCAACCACTCGTTTTAGCATATATTGATGATACTTGCCTGAAATAATTATTACCAGAGTAATTGTCAAATGGTGATTTTCTAACACTATTACTGCATTTATTATTTGAAATTATACTCTACAAAAGAGCTTTCCCTTCTCTTCCATTTATTTATTTGTGTCAGTAAGGAATTTTCCCTTTTTTAAGAAAAAATGGGTTATAATCTGATACTATCCTTTTTTATTTTGTTGCTCAGATAGTCCCCATTAGCCAGTGGGAGTCACTTCATGCTGGCTCCTGTGTCCTTTTGATGTACCTTATCATTCTTTGAACATTTCCTTACTTTTTGGCACCATAGGAATATAGCCTAGGCTCCTATTGTTTTTTTCTGCCCTAGCCTTGGAATCAGCCATTTATCCCAGGACCTCTTGATTCCTTTTTTGGAGCACCAGCTATGCTCATGGCTACTGAGGTATCATTGTTTCTAGGCCTTCTCATCAGACAGAGCTGGGGAATATATGTGAGTGTATATATTTACATACACATTAATATCTATTTCTACAGGGTTATATAGTAAAAACTGAACTTATTTTGTTAACTCCTACTCCAAGCCTTCCCCCTTTTCATATTTGTTAACTCCCTTTTATGAGAACAAGAAACTAAGGTCTCATTATTTATGATATATTGACTTATGTGCTCAATCCTAGATTAGAATATACATAAAGAATTTTCATGTCATTGTGTAAAAGCAAATATCTAAGTAGAATGTAGTATTTGTTTATATTTCTTTTTGATTTTAGCTTGAGGAGAGTAGATAGTTAAAATACTGTTTTCTTTTTTTTTTTTTTTTTTTGAGTTGGAGTCTCACTCTGTCGCCCAGATTGGAGTGCAGTGGCCGCTCCTGGCCACCGCAACCTCGACCTGCTGGGCTCCGGCGATCCTTCCACCTCAGCCTTCCAAGTAGCCGGAATTACAGGCATGCGCTACCATGCCCGGCTGATTTTTTGATTTATTGTAGAGATGAGGTCTCGCTGCCCAGGCGGGTCTCGAACCTACAGGCTCAGGCAATCCACTCACCTCAGCCTCCCAAAGGCGCGGGATTACAGGCTGAGCCACCGAGCCCGGCAAAATACTGTTTTCAAAGTTATTGTGGTTGATTATTTTGCCCTGGTCCCCTTCAATGTATTCATTTCAAACATAGGCTTATTTGGTTGTATGTGTTTGTTCCATGTTGAGTTATTCCCTCCTATTATTGGTTCTTTTTCTTCTTCTTTTTAAACATATAAAACATTAAATGGATTTAAAAGAACTATTCAGAAAGGTATGATAAGTTATTAGAGTACTTCAGTGTAAAACTTACGGTTTTTAATTGTGTTTATTTTTTCAGGTTACCATTTAATGCTTCATGATCAGAACAAATATGTGAAACTTCCTGCCAACCAGTGCGAATTTCTTCCTTTGGACATTTTTTTTCCTACTTACTGCACAACTTTCTTGGAAGTTCCTTTTTTGGTGCCATGTTCTGTGGCTTGCATCAAAAGAGGAGTTTGTCTTCATGAAGATTCCTAACATTGGTAATGTGATGAATAAATTTGAGATCCTTGGGGTTGTAGGTGAAGGTAAGTTGGAATATTTGCATTCCTTGAATTTTTGAGCAATGTACAGTTATACTTACCACTACAAAAGTTACTAATTCACATCCTATTAATTTAACCTATATCAATTCAGATGTGTATCTAAGAGGAAAATATTAAAAATAAAATTACTCTTAAACTATTTGAATCTTACTCTCCAATCAAAAGTTAATAGCAGTTAAAAGCCCTTTAAAGTTGAATAAATCAAAGATTTCTTAAAACTGGCTTCATTTCATTCTCTTTATTAACAATCGTGGTTTCTTTAGTTTACATTTCTTTTTCTTGGTAACATTTTACTTTTATAACAGCTGGGCATATTTTGAATAACTTAAAATTTATTTGTATATGCTAGATTTTACTTAATACATGATAAATAAATGAACAAAATGCTTCTGTTTCTTTGAAAATGACAAACCACATTTGATAAATTCCGAGGCACACAATTTGGTCATATTTTAACATCTTTGAAATCAGAATGTACCTTATAATCAATAGCATGTCATGGTTTAATAGCAGCGTTTTCTCTTTCTTCATAGTACAGAAAATAATGCTTATAACCAATGATATCCTTGATTTGATGAAATATGGTAATTCATTTTTCATAAGGTGACTCCTAGAATGGTCATCATTCCTTATTGTTTCTGCTTAGTAATTTTTTTCTCAAGGATAACTTTATAGAAATTTTGATAAATGATTCTGTTAACAAAGGATAAGTGACTATAATTATGATTTCTTAGCAGTTATATCTTTAAAGCAATGTTAAAAAATTTCATATCTCTGAACTTTCAAATGAATTTTGAATTTCTAACAAAAGTCTTAAAAATTTACCTATTGTAATATTAAGTTGGTAATTCCTTTTCAAATACATAGAAACAATTAAA
The DNA here is from genome assembly GCF_000164805.1 of Carlito syrichta. Taxonomy (NCBI): domain Eukaryota; kingdom Metazoa; phylum Chordata; class Mammalia; order Primates; family Tarsiidae; genus Carlito; species Carlito syrichta. The sequence goes on along the minus strand of NW_007252584.1, from coordinate 614,304 downwards.
ATAGAGAACTATTATCATTGAGTGCTTATTTCAAGGACTGAAATTGAAATCATAGAAAAATGAGTCTTCCTTCCTTTGCTGATCAACTCCTTTTCCATTTTTTCATTGATATTAATTAGGTAAAAGTTCGTTCTCAATGTCTTACCTACTGTCTGCTCTATAATAGCTGCCTTTTTTGTTTATTTTTCAAAGGTATTGCAATTAGTAAAGCTGATGACTAGAGAAGGTTAGCACATAGGGTACAAGATTCGGATGTCCCAGATTCTAGACCTAAGTTTTTCTGAATTGTAACATTCTTTTTCTCAGTATACTCATAGGTGATCATCTTCTCAGGGATTGATCCAAAATTACTAAACTGTTTATATATAGCAGAGTATTAGTTTAAGTTGTAATCAGAGCCATCATCACTGTATATTTTTAAATTTGGAAACCACCTCACATGATTTTTGGCAAAGAAATGCATATACAAGGGGGACCCAAAATAAACAGTCATTTATTTATAAAAAAATTGTGTATTTGTTCTTACATGTTTAAACTTCAGTCACCTTCAAAGTGTTCTCCCTTTGATGCAGTACACCTGTTGAGACACTTTTCCCACTGCTCAAAACAGTTTTTGAGCTTGTCCATTTTGATGCTTTTTAGTGCTTCTGTTGTTTGTTTCACCTCTTCCACGTTGGCAAAATGTTTCTCTTTGAAGACTTTTTTCATCCGGGAAAACACAACAACATAAAAAAAGCGAAGTAGCTCAGGGTGAGATCGGGTGAATAGGAAGAGTGAGGATGGGGTCATGCCATTTTGGGGCAAAAATTGCTGAACACTCAGTACAGTGTGAGCAGGTTTGCTCGTAATCACCCGTCATAAAATGGGCAAACGCACTGAAAGAATGTCCAAAAAAGTTTTATTGAAGCCGAACGCAGCCTCTCACAACGACTCTAGCTGGTACACTGATTCCGATGGATTCCTAGCAGGGGAAGTCTGTACTACAAGGGGCCCTCCCTCAAAAAAAAAATTGTTTTTTGGGGTTCCCCCCCTTATATTTTAAGTATGTAAGAATCTGTCAAGCAAATGTCACATTCCTGTAGACTAGTCAATGCATTTTCTACCCCATAGAAAACCTGATCATGAATAGTTAAATGAGGATTGGATAATTACCTGGTTATTGTGGAGTTAAGTTAGAGGGTTACAATGGCTGGTTCCACCCTAACTATGATAATAAGATTCATCTATCATTTACAAAATTAGGGTGACTTGTTCAGGGCCACTAGACTCTGTTGGAGACACATTTCCTAATTTTGTCTCCCTGAAGTCCCCTTCTCATAGATGCATGAAGGCTTTGTTTGTCTGCTGATGTCAATGTTCTTGACGTTTCTACGAAGCTCAGTTGTCATATATTAATTACATTTTGATTCTCTTAATTAGATTTTTGACACGTTAACTTTAACCTCAGTGTCCTGAGTCCCTTCCTGTTAACCCTGTGTTCTTCCTCTAAGGAAAAGTTTATCACATAGATAATATGATAAGTAATCTGAAAGGTAGTGATGAGTCTCATCAAAATACACCAAAGACAGTGGAAGTGCCTGTAACAATTCCTACTAATTAATTGTGATACTGAGGCCTGTACTGTGTTGCCAGTACACAAGAGACATTCTAGTATCCTAGAGGAAGATTTAAATGTTCTCCTAAGACAGATACAATATTTGGTAGGCTCTGTGCTTGAGCTTATTATTGGGGTATCATTAGCTCTTAAGTTTTAAGTTTCCTAGAACCTTTTGAGTTAATTTTCATGTTCTCTCAAAGTTCTTATGACCAAATCTTGTCTCTACAAATGTGTAAACCTAAATTATAAATGTCTCAAGTGAAATTTTCTTTAAAAAGAGAAACTTTTAAAAAATACTTGGGGGAGACAACTTATTTATAATAAATATATAATAAAATATCCATTATCTGTTTTTATGTGGTTTATTGCATTGTTGCTATAGAATGCTGTAATTTTATGAATTGTTATTATAAAACTGGTAGGCAATGTAAGTATAGCAGAACTTTGATTACTTTAAGAGGTGTAGTTTGTATACATGCCCTTGATTGTTTACTTCTTTTTTATTATAGGAGCCTATGGAGTTGTACTTAAATGCAGACACAAGGCAAGTAATAGTTTTAAAAAGGAAAATAGCTGTATATGTTTAACTGTTTTGAAACCAATGCATGCAGTTCTGTTTATGTGCATGTACAGGTTGAGTATTCCTTATCTCAATCCTTGGGACCAAAAGTATTCTTAATTTTGGAATATCTGCATATGCATAATGAGATATCTTAGGGTTGGCACCCAAGCCTAAACATGACATTCACTTATATTTCATATACACCTTATACATATAACCTGAAGTTAATTTTATACAATATTTAAAATAATAATTATGTAAATAAAGTTTGTGTTAAGTACTTATGTGTGGAATTTTCTACTTGTGGCATCATATCAGTGCTCTAAAAGTTTTGGATTCTGGATTTTTAGATTAGAGAATCTCAACCTGTAATGAAAATTGTCTGGTTATAATAACGATACTTAATGAAGTAGAGTTAATATGATACCCAGACAAAAAGAGATTACTTTTGCATAAGCTTGATCATGGTAAGTAGTCCTTAGCGCTTTGCAATCGTGCTATTTTTTTAAACTAACTTATGCCATATACTTCATAACAACGTTTAAGTCAACAGTGGACAGTATATACGATAGTGGTCCCATAAGATTATAATATGTATTTTTAATGTGCCTTTCCTATGTTTAGATATGTTCAGAGACACATATAATACTATTGCCTATAGTGCTCAGTGAAGTAACATTCTATACAGATTTTCAGCCTAGGAGCAATAGGTTAATACTCACCATTAACCCAGGTGTGCAGTAGGCTATACCATCCATATTCATGTAAATATGCTTCATGTTTATACAATGATAAACTCGCTTAATGATGCATTTCTCAGAACATATCCCTGTTAAGTGATGCATGACTGTACACGTAAAAAAATTGCCTAATGGGAAAAGAGAAAGGTGGTAGGATGGGAAGAAGAAAGTGAGATAATGACAAATTTGATTTATGTTCAAGTACTTACGAGCAAATAGGGTAGGATTATGATTACTGACTTTAGTTGGTCACCCTTGAAATGAATCTTATTATAGTTTGACTATGATAATAATCACAAATTATTCAGGAAAGTTACTTGAAGTTTCCATAGTTGTTGTTCAGTGATGAGCATGTTTTACTTACAGAGTAACTTAAACATGGCAAATGTTGAAACTATAACAGTTTCAAACATTAGCGTAAATATTTTTCTTTTATGCTATACATATTCTGAGTATTACTATTTAGCTTCATTCTTTTGCGTATAATTTGTTAAGACCAAGGTTTTAGGTTTCTTGTGTGATATTTTATATAATTTATGTCTGGGATGAGCTTAGCAATTTAACCCAAAATATTTAAACTCTTGAGTCTATCATTTGTTAATATATAGGTTTATGTATATGTATGTGTATACATACATAAATAACATTGATATAATTTGCATGTTTGCTTTTCCTTTCCTATTGTACAAAATACTACCTCCCTTTTGGGTTTAAGGCTTAATGACAGATGATATATTTCTGTGCTTTAAATCACAGATCCTTTACTTCGGTGCAATGGCTTTTCTATTATTCTTGAAACTGGGTATTTGGAGTATTTTATGTTAATAATAGTTATCTGAAGACTTCTTTGCCAGCAAATTATTAAAAAATGAGTAGGAGGTGGTGGCTCACACTTTGGGAGGCCGAGGTAGGAGAATCACTTGAGACTGGGAGTTCAAGACTAGCCTGGACTGAGATTCTGTCTCTTCAAAAATATTTTTAAAATAAAATTTAAAATTACCTGGATGTTGTGGCATACACCTGTAGTCTTAGCTACTCAAGAGGCTGAGGCAGGAGGATTGCTTGAGCTACAGTGAGCTATGATTGTGCTACTGCACTCCAGCCTGAATGACAGAGCAAGCCTCTGTCTCTTAAAAAAAAAAAATTCTCAGCCGGGCTTGGTGGCTCAACCTGTAATCCCGCGCTTTGGGAGGCTGAGGTGAGTGAATTGCCTGAGCCCGCGGGTTCGAGACCTGCCTGGGCAAGTTGGCGAGACCTCATTTCTACAATAAATAAAAAAAAATTAGCCGGGTGTGGTAGTGCGCACCTGTAGTTCCAGCCACTTGGAAGTCTGAGGCGGAAGGATCACCGGAGCCTAGCAGGTTGAGGCTGCGGTGGCCGGGAGCAGCCACTGCACTCCAGTCTGGGTGACTGAGTGAGACTCCAACTCAAAAAAAAAAATTTAAAAAATCTCAAAAATGATTGGAATACTATTGGTTCTTGATTAAGGATGACTAAGAATTTAAAACAATAAATTAAATATAATCAAAATAAATTTAGCACTTTGGATACCTTGTTATGAAACAATACTGCAGTTTGAAATTAAAGAAATGTAAAGCTCCCTAATGAAATGCTTTGCTTTTACTGAGTTGCCTTTAGTTATAAGTTTCTGAAGCTTAAAAAAATTCCTGGGTGGGGCTGTTACTTGGGGGAAATAGACTATTAGTTTCCAAGTTACATTGAATTCTTTTCTGAACAAAACACTTCATCTTATGCTATGGCTATATTTATATAAAATAGCAAATGGAAGCTTCAGTTCTTAATCCTAGTCTTGAGTTTTAAAACCCAAGAATTTCTTAGGTATGTATGTATCTCACATATACACACACATGCATACATATGTATTACACATATACATATGTCTGATATATATATATAATGCAAATAGTCCAAATGTTTTTTCCCAGTCTTTGTTGTACTTTTCCTTGTACTTTCCTTTGACCTTGTCTTTCTTCTGCCTTTTATGTAAGAAGAACGTTTGATAGTTGAATATATTGTTTTATCTTTCCATTTACTTGGTTGAAATATGGTTGCTACATGTACCTGGCACTCATAACGCACACTATTAGTGCCAGCAAGATGGGCCCAGAGTGAAAGTAGATGAGAATGCACATCTCTGCTCTTGGGAAACCAACTCTGAATGTGAACTCTGATTTTTAATGGCCATGTATAGGGCACTTGGAGTTAAAAGGGTAAATAAGCCATAGTTTCCTTGCCCTCATAAGTGACCTGACTGAAGAGATAGAAAACTAGATACTTAAAAATAACTAGTGAGGTTACAGCAAATAAGATGCCTCTAAAAAATTTCTCTTTTTCCTGTCCTTCACTAAATGAGAGACTCACAGACCAGCTCTATAAGTATTGTTGCTTTTTCCTTTCATACATTGAAAAATATATCATTGTATGGAAAATTTAAAGCGTAAATGAGCGCCTATCTCAGAGTAAGATAAAACTCTTTTTAGAATCTGCAACTGGTTAGTCATTAGACTTGTTATAGTATATCCTTTTTGCAGCTAAAATCAGACCTTCAAATCTATATTCCATTCTCCAAAAATGGAGAATTTAATGCTTCTGGTAAGATATATGCTTTAGGAACAAACAAATGAATTACTGTGAAACTGTGCTATAGTTCAAAATAATCACCCAATATATTTTGCATACCTTTAAAAAATTTAGTGAAATGCTTATAAAATGTGTAAATCAGGTCTGTGTGACTACTTATGCATAAATAGGGTATCTTTTTTAAAAGGTTGGCTGTAAGTGTATATATAATTAAATAGTTTTATATTTTATTTATATTTTATATTTGAACTAGTTTGAATGAAAGTCACTGTTTTAATCTGTGTACTGTTGGCAAGAATTAACAGGTCATGCTTATCAACAGGCATATTTTTCCTTTCGTACATACAAAATGATGATGGGCTAATCCAGGACAAAGACCATACTTCTTAATTTACTGAAATAAATGCTACCAATTAAAAAAGAAAAACATATAGCTTGCACTCTTTTGACAACTTTTGTTTATTATTGTATAAACATCTTTGCATGTATATGAAAACTATTAGCAGTAACTATTAAGCTTCTTTTTATGACTCCTTATGACTACTTACATTTGAAAGAAGTTCTGGTTTGGACCTTTACCCTAAAGATATGCATTCTTGATTATCTTTTTATTTGCCTGCCTATTTTGAGATAGGAGGCATGTTTTTCCTGGCAGAAACCCCAAAAGGTCATGCTCACAACAAGATAGGGGTAGAGAGAATTAAATGGGGTTGAAATAGGGAGATTCAGTTAGAACTTGAGGAAAGAGAGGTTGTGCAGCTGACAGAGACTGGAGGGTTCTTTTCTTGTGGTTGTTGACTTATGAGAAGTTTTTGTTTGTTTTGAAGTAGTAGATGATATATGCCATTGAGATAGCTAGTTGTATAAAGCCGTGAACATCCAATATTGGGATACAGTCTATAAGCGTTCAATAAATAATAATATTGACTTAAATTAGAGAACCAAAAATGAAGAATGCAGTAGAGATCTTTTATGGATAGTAGGGACGTGATCCTCATTGAGGGATCAAACATGATCCCAAAGATTTGAATATGGTAAACTAGAAGAACTTTTGGTATCTAACTGGAAAACTTATAAAAGGTGCGGATTTTGGGGGAGAAATAATGAGTTTGGCTTTAATAATAAAGAATAAAAATGCCAGTAGAATATAAAACCTAATATTAATAAATACCACACATTGAGCATCTACCATGTACTAGATACTACTAGATGTCTCAGTTCCCAGAACAACCCTGCTTTTATCCTCGTTTGACAAATGAGAAGACTGAGTCACAGAAGGTCTGTGTAATAGGTCCAAGGTCATGTGACTGATAAGTGGTGAAACTAGGCTTTGATCTCACTCCAAAAATAGCTAAGTTGAACATGAGATGGAACTATGAAATGAAATGGACTTCCCAAGAAGCAGTACAGAGCAGAGTGAAGGCGATGTTTAGAATTGTAAGACTGAAAGGAGGAAGTAGGCAGACCTCTTGAAAGCAAGGAAGAAAGATTTTTAAAAATAGTATTCGCCCACAGTGTAAAAATTCATAAAAAGATCCAAGGTAATGAGGATTGAGGGATGAACAAATGCATTTCATTTAACAATGCCATTTGTTAATGACCTATTTAAGTGAAATGATGTGTTGAATGCCAGATTGCAAGATTTTAAGAAGAGTATAGAGAAAATTTTTGTTTTGAGAGCTGAGAAATTGAGATTGAGAATAGTAGGAAGTAGTAGTAGGAAGAATAGACTTGATTAAATTTCACTAGTTACCGTCCTACTCTTTTAAAAGGCATTCTTGGCTATTTATTATTTCTTAATTGTCACAGTTTATCTTTTGCCATAGGCTTCATTTTTAGCAAGTATTATACATTGTGAATTACTGATTCTTTTTCAGATTAATTTTGTCTTTCCATAAAAAAGCTGAAGAGAATTTGGCTACTTTAAAAAAACAAGGGCAACCCCTTCCGGTCCCCTCCCACTGTGGGAGCTTTTCTGTCCTCTCAATAAATTCTGCTTTAAGCCGGGCTCGGTGGCTCAGCCTGTAATCCCACGCCTTTGGGAGGCTGAGGTGAGTGGATTGCCTGAGACGGCAAGTTCGAGACCCGCCTGGGCAGCGAGACCTCATCTCTACAATAAATCAAAAAAGCAGCTGGGCGTGGTAGCGCATGCCTGTAATTCAGGCTACTTGGAAGGCTGAGGCGGAAGGATAGCTGGAGCTCAGCAGGTGAGGCTGCGGTGGCGGGGAGCGGCCACTGCACTCCAGTCTGGGCGATCGAGTGAGACTCCAACTCAAAAAAATAAAATAAATAAATAAATAAATCCTGCTTTAGATAAAAATAATAATTTAAAAACAAACAAGCAAACTTTTAAGAAAATAGTTGAGGAAAAGTCAATAAATGATCACTAATATAACATTATCTGTAGTTATTTGGGAATATATTCGCCTTGGGCAAATGACTGCCATCTAAAAACCATACAGTTATTTTCTACTAAAACAAAATAAACTTTAAGTTTTTTCCGTATTAAATAAAATAAACATTTTCCTTTAACTTTTAGTTTTAGGTCTTGCGTGTGAATTAAATTTTTAAAAACAAAATTAAAGAGATAAGGCAACAATGAAAAATGGCATATATGGGATTATATTGTTTACTTCCTCATTACTTTCCTCCTTGCTTAAATAGAACTAAGATGAGGGTGCAAAATTTCTAGCATTTAAAAAATTATAGAAAGGCTTGGGTGTTTTAATAAGTATTGTAAGAAATTAGAAATATTTCAGTATTGATTATTTTCAATATAATAATTTTTAAGTAATTCTCTTTTAAATGACATTAATTTACTGCAGGTTATGGAGATTAATGAGATGCCAATGTTAAAGTGGACTTCAGGTCAGGATAAAAGAAAGCAGGAATCATTAATGGGGAAAAATAGATCTTCTGTTTCCTCTTAGAGAGGCACTCATATAGAACCATTACTTCTGTGTGGTTTCTGCTCTTGACCTGGTTTTTGTTGCTGATCCAATTATTTGTAAAATAGTCTCTGGAACACTAAAAAAGTCTTACCAAAATTCTACTTATTTGTATTATAATATTGGGTATTTCAGATTTAGCTAGACTGTTGGTATAGGAAAAACTATCCGTATCTCTATTGTCTTTTCATCAATAAAAAGAATAATGGCTCATGTGTCACCTTCAGGCTGGTCTGACCTATTTAGGGAATTAGAATAATTTGGGGCCTTTGCAGTCTTCCTGAATGCCTTTACCTTTATCATGCCAATCTGGATTTAATTTTTTGTATATTAGTTTTTTAATAAATGGGAGAGGGAATGGTCATAGTAAAATTAGCCAGTACTAGCTCTGTCTACACAGAAAACTTTTACCTCTTTACGATATCTTGGTTTCTAAATCATTTCCCCTGCTCATCTGGAGGATGAGTTGGCTGGAATGCTTTTCCAGTTTACTACATTGGAATCCTTGGGATTATCTTTGATACCCTCCACAGGGACTGAGTCCCTGCTGCTCTTCAACAACTTTCTACTGTACCCTTTATTTTTTCAGTTCTTTAATTTAAGTCAGTGTTATCATTTATTGTACATTTGTAGTTTGACATTAAAGTCCCTTTTATGCTAATCATAAAAATTTAATTAGTTCAAAGAAGAGAGCATTCTTTCTATGCCTTCTTAAGATGAGTAATTTCATTAGGCTCTGATAAACATCTGTGCTTATGTGATTTATACTAGTTCTTTAATGCTGCTTTTCTTCAAAAACTTCATGAACAAAAATGAGTGTTGACCAATTTTTACAAATATAGGCCTGAAGTATATAGTCACTGATTAACAAATGCCCTTATAGTGAATACTCCTAAGTAGTTAAGCATGGTTCCTTATTACTTGTTGAAAACATTGAGTAGAAAGTAGTGCATGGTGATCTTTTCCTATATAAAAAGTAACCAAACCCTGAAATACTATATAGTTAGGAGATATAGTTCATATTCTATAATACTTTTGAACTTTAGTATTTCTTAAAGATTTTTTTCATATACTAAAGCATTTTAATTTTTTAAAAATCAGCTATTTTTTTACTACCTCCTGTACTTAAAGCACTGTGTTCTAGGCATGGCATTATAAAGCAAAATTCAACCAAATATCTGTGTAAGAAAAAAAGTCTATTGAATGCCTACAAAATATCAGGCATTTAGCGAAACACTGGCTCTACAAAAATCAGTAAGGTGTAATTCTCACTTTTGAGGAATTTAGTCTAATATGAATTAATTAGCAAATATAAAGATGTGTTCTATTGTCAGGAAGCTTAAAATATAGTTTGAGAGGTAAATTTGAAAGAAAATGGTAGTATAGTGTGAAACCTTTCCCTTTTTTCAATAAATTCTTCATTGAAGCCTGCTTAGGAAAAACTTATGTCAGTAATGGGGGTGGGGCATTTTCTAAAACCCTGTAAGAGGACTGTCACAAAGATAAGAACAGAATGAGCACTGTTAGCTAATGACTGAATGAGATTGGTGTAGTGAGAACCTCTGTTTACCTCTGAGTGTTAGAGGGCCCAAAATCCTAGAAACTTCCCCAAATGGCATAGTTGAAACTATGGTGATGCACATAGTTTTACGTTTTTATGAAGCCTCACTTGTCTGTTTTTTCTTACTCATGTTTTTGAAACCATTGCCAAATCTAAGGTCATGAAGTTTACCTCTATGTTTTATTCTTAATAGTATAGTAGTATAGTTTTCGCTCTTATCTTTATTAGGTCATTGATCCATTTTGAGTTAATGTTTCTACAATTTTTTAAGCATTTTCATGAAATTTATTTTTATTTGTACAAATTGAAGGAGTAAAAGTGTCATTTTGTTACATAGATTTATTGTGTAGCAATAACGTCTGGGCTTTTTGTGTAACCATCACCTAAATACTGTACATTGTACCCATTAAGTAATTTCTCATAACATTTGTATCATTTTTGCATATGGTGTGAAATAGGGTTCTAACTTCCTTCTTTTGCATGTGAATATCCAGTTATCCCAGCACCATTTGTTGAAGAGATAATTCTTTCCACATTTACTGAGTTGGCACCTTTGTTGGAAATCAGTTGGCCATAGACATGTGGGTTTATTTGTGGAATCTCAGTTTTGTTCTATTGGGCTATGTGCCTATGTTTATGCTGTACTTCTGTTTTGATTACTATCAATTTGTAGTAAATTTTGAAATTGGAAGATGTGAGCCCTCCAACTTTGCTGTTTCTCAACACTATTTCACCTATTAGAGGCTCTTTGCAATTCCATATGAATTTGAGATTTGGCTTTTTTTAATTTCTGGGAAAAAAGCTTTTTGAATTTTGATAGGGATTATATTAACTCTGTAGATTGCTTTGGGTGGTATTGTTATCCTAGCTATAAATTCTTCCAGTTCATGAACATGAGACCTTTCTAATTATTTGTTTTCTTTAACTTCTATTTTAGTAATATTTTGTAGTTTTCGGGATATTTGTCTTTCAGTCTTTGGTTAGATTTATTCCTAGGTATTTTATTCATTTTGATGCCACTGCAAATGAAATTGCTTACTATTAATTTCTTTTTTGGAATGTTCATTGTTAGTATATAGAAATGTTACTATTTTTTATTGTGGTAAAATATCTATGTAATATAAAATATGCCATTTTAACTTTTTATTTTGAATTGGAGTCTCGGTCTGTCATGTGATCTGGAGTGCAGTAGCATGCTCATGAGCTAAGTAGCACCCTCTAGAGCTGCTGGGTTCAAGTGATCCTTCTGCCTCAGCCTTCCAAGTAGCTGGAACAATAGGCACATACCACCATGCCTGGCTAATTTTTTGATTTGTTATAGAGACGACATCTCTTCAAGTTGCCCAGGCTGGTCTTGGACCCATTGGGCTCAGGCAGTCCTCTTGCCTCTGTCTCCCAAAGTGCTGGGATTATAGGTGTGAGCCACTGCACCTGGGCATTTTAACTATTTTTAAGAGTACAGTTCAGAGGCATAAATTGTATTCACAATATTGTGTAACCATCACCACTATTTCCCATTTTTTTATTATCTCATACAAATTCTGTATCAATTAAGCAATAACTCTTTAATTCCTACAACCCCAGTACTAGTAACTTCTAATCTATTTTGTCTCTATGATTTTTGCCTATTTGAGATATTTCATGTAACTTGCATATTATAATATTTGTCCTTTTATATCTAGTGTCTTTCACTTAGCCTGGTGTTTTCAACATTCATCCATGATGTCTCATGTATCAGAACTTCATTCCTTTATATGGCTAAAAAATATTCCAATGTATGTATATACTACATTTTGTTTATCCATTCATTTGTTGGTGGACACTTGGATTGTTTACACCTTTGACTGTTGTGAATAATGCTGCTATAGTTATCAATATACAAGTTTCTGAGTCCTTGTTTTCAATTATTTTAGATAAATCCTAGGAGTATGATTGCTGGGTCATATGATAATTACATGTTCAGTATTTTGGGTCATACTGGTTTATGTGTTTTGATCTTGTATGTTGCAGCTTCGATAAATTTGTTCTAATAGTTTTTTTGATGTGGATTCTGTAGACTTTTCTATGTATATATATATATCATCTATGTCTAGGGATAGTTTTACTTATTCATTTCTGAGTTGGACACCTTTTATTTCTTTTTCTTGCCTAATTGCTCTGGCTAGAACTTACAGTACTGTGTTGAATAGAAGTGGTGAAAGTAGATGTGCTTTTCTTGTTTCTGATCTAGGGAGGAATGCTTTCAGTCTATTACCATTGAGTATGCATTATGTCACTTGTGGGTTTTTCATAAATGTCCTTTATCAGGTTGAGGAAGTTGCCTTCTATTCTAGTCTCCTCATCTGCCGTGGATATGGTATGTGAGGGATAGTAGATGGGTAGTTTAAAATACACAGCATTAGCACAAAGGAGCTGCCTCCTTCCCCAAGTCTTGCCCTGGTTATTGTAAATTTTTGAGTAGTTGCAGAGTTCTGAAAAAATTGATTCTGATACGTTTTTCTAGCTCATTAGTTGTTTCTGTGGAGGGACAAAGTCCTAGATTTCCCTATTTTGCCATTTTTAGTGGTAACACTCCAGATATGTGCTTTGTACATGCTTTCTTCCAGTCTGTGGCATATTCTTTCATTCTTTTAATGGCATGTTTAGCAGAGCAGAAGTTTTTAATTTTAACGAAGTTCAACTTCACAGTTTTTCCTTTCTCAAACAGTCCTTTTGGTGTTGCATCCAAAAATTCATCACCAAACTCAAGGTCACCTAGATTTTCTAGGTTCTCTTCTGGAAGTCTTATAATTTTGTATTTAAATTTAGGTCTGTGATCCATTTTGAGTTAATTTTTGTGAAACTTATAAGATCTGTGTCTAGATTCTTTCTTTTGCATATGGACATCTAGCACCATTTGTTGAAAAGACTGCTTTCTCCATTGGATTGCCTCTGCTCCTTTGTCAAAGATCCAATGACTGTATTTGTGTTGAGTCTATTTTTGTGCTCTGTTTGGTTATATTTATCTATGTGTCTATTCTTCACCCGTATCGTGCTGTCTTGATTACTGTAGCTTCAAGGTAAGTCTTAAAGTCAGGTGTATCAGTTTTCTCACTTTATTTTTCTTCTTCAGTATTGGGTTGGCTATTCTGCCTTCTTTGGTTTTAACTGACCATTTTATATAATTCCGTTTTCTCTCCTGTTTTAGAATGTCTACTATACTTCTAATTTCTTTTTTTGAGTCAAGGTCCCATTCTGTCACATCCTCCACCTCCTGGACTCAAGCAAGTCTCCCTCTTCAGCCTCCCAAATAGCTGGGACTACAGGTGCATGCCACTATGCCTGGCATTTTTTTAAACATTTTTTAAGAGATGTGGACTTGCTATGTTGCCCAGGCTAATCTCAAACTCCTGGGCTCAAGCAGTCCTCCTTCTTTGGCTTCCCAAAATACTGGAATTACAGACATGAGCCACTACGCCCGACTATTTTTTTTTTGAGTTGGAGTCCCACTCCGTTGCCCAGGCTGGAGTGCAGTGGCATGCTCACAGCCACCCTAGTGTCAACCTGCTGGGCTCCAGCCATCTTTCCGCCTCAGCCTTCCAAGTAGCCAGAACTACAGGTGCACACTACCACATCCGGCTAATTTTTTGATTTATTGTAGAGACGAGGTCTCACCATGTTGCCCAGGCTGGTCTTGAACATGCAGCCTCAGGCAGTTCGCTCGCCTCAACCTCCCAAAGTGCTGAGATTCCAGACTTGAGCCACCATGCTCAGCTTTTTTTTTTTTTTTTTTTGAGTTGGAGTCTCACTCTGTCGCCCAGACTGGAGTGCAGTGGCACACTCCTGGCCACTGCAGCCTCGACCTGCTGGGCTCCAGCAATCTTTCCACCTCAACCTTCCAAATAGCTGAAACTACAGGTGTTTGCTACCATGTCTGGCTATTTTTTTTTTATTTATTGTAGAGATGAGATCTCACCAAGTTGCCCAGGCAGGTCTCAAACCCGCGGGCTCAGGCAATTCACTCACCTCGGCCTCCCAAAGCATGGGATTACAGGCTGAGCCACCGAGCCTGGCCTTTTTTTTTTTTTTAATAGTCATTGCCCTAGAGTTTGCAGTGTACATGTACAACTTGTCTGAGTCCACTTTCATGTAACTGTATACTGCTTCTTGGATAGTACGGGTGCCTTTCACTAGAATTTTTAAATTCCTGTCTCTCATCCCTTGTAACAAATTGCTGCTATTCATTTCACTTACTTGTATCAGTGAATAAATTGTTACTGTCATTTTTTTGAACAGTTGTCTATTAAGAATAAGAAAAATAGATTTCATTTTAACTTCATTTATTTCTTCTCTGATGTGCTGCTTTTCTTTTTGTAGATCCCAGTTTCCCTTCTTTCTTCTTCTTTTTTTGAGTTGGGATCTCACTCTTTTCCCAGGCTGGAGTACAGTGGCATGATCACAACGATCATGACTCACGGCAGCCTCTACCTCCTGGGCTTAGGTGATCCTTCCACCTCAGCATCCCAAGTAGCTGGTACCACAGGCACGCACCACCATGCTCGGTTTTTTTGTTTGTTTTTTTGTTTTGGGTTTTTTTTTTTAAATAGAGACAAGGTTTTCCTATGCTCCCTAGACTGGTCTCAAACTCCTGGACTCAAGCAATTCGCATGCCTCAGCCTCCCAAAGTGCTGGGTTTACAGGTGGGAGCCACCACCACATCTGAACCCAATTTCTTACCTATATCATTTTTCCTTCTCTTTGAAGAATTATTTTAAACATTTTTAAAGGGCATGCCTACTGATAACAAATTCACTCAGTTTTTGTTTATCTTTGAAACTCTCCTTCAGCTTTGAAGGATAAATTCAATGAATAACTTCTAGGTAGATATTTTTTTCCAACATTTTATAAATATTTCACTTACTGTCTTACTTGCATGATTCCTGGCAAGAAGTCAGATGTAATTCTTATCCTTGTTTCCTATAGGTAAGTTTTCCCTCCTCTGTTTCCCCCCTCACAATTTTCTCTTTGTTTGGTTTTCTGTAGTTTGAATATGATATGCTTAGGTGAAGATTTTTTGATATTTATTCTGCTTCATGTTCTCTGAACTTCTAGGATATGTAGTCAGTGCCATCAATTTTGAAAGATTCTTTGCCATTATTTTTTCAAATATTTATTTTTCTCCTTCTGGTATTCCAATTGTACATATGTTATATTTTTTAAAAATTTCCCATAATCTTAAATAGTCTATTCTGCTTTTTAAAATTCTTTTTTCTCTTTGCATTTTAATTTGGGAAGTTTCTATCAGCATAGCTGAAAGCCCACTGATTCTTTCCTTAGCTATGTCCAATTTACTGATGAGTTCATTAAAGACATTCTTTATTTTTATTAGTTATTTTGAATTCTAGCATTTTCTCTTAATTCTTTCTTAGAATTGTGCATGCTTACATTATCCATCTGTTCTTGCATGTTGTCTACTTTTTCCATTAGAGTCCTTAACATTTTTTTTTTTTATTTTTTATTTTTGGAGTTAAGGTTTCACTCTGTTGCCTAGGCTGGGTACAGTAGCACAGTCACAGCTTACTGCAGCCTTGACCTCCTGGACCTAGGTGATCCTTCCACCTCGGCCTCCTGAGTAGCTGGGACTATAGGTACATACCACCATGCCTGATTAATTTTTTTCATTTTCTGTAGAAACATGGTCTCACTACATTGCCTAGATTCGTCTTGAACTCCTGTGCTCAAGCAGTCCTCCCACCTCGGCTTCCCAAAGTGCTGGGATTACAGGTGTGAGCCACCATACCTGGCTAGAGTCCTTAACATGTCAACCATAGATATTTTACATTCCCTATCTGTTAATTCCCAAGTCTGTGCCATATCTGAATCTGGTTCTGATGCTTATTTTGTCTCTTCAGATTGTGGGGTTTTTTTTTGTTTTAGTTTCGTTTTGTTTTTGACTTTTTGCGTGCCTTGTGTGTGTGTGTGAGTGTGTGTTTTTAAGCTGGATATGCTGTATTAAGTAATAGTGTAAAGTTTCGTGTTAATCTAGCTAGAAATTGGGCCATGTTTAATGTTGTAGGTGTAGCTGCCAGAGGCTTCAGTTTCCTCTATTACTGTACTGAAGCCCTGTTGACATGATGGAAAGGATATGGAGAAGGGAAAGCATTCTGTAATCTCAGTCATTTGTTGGGCCTAAGTCCTTGGCTACAACCTTCAGAAGTGTTTCTTAACCCTCTTCCCCTATCCCTTTTTTTCTTCTGTTAAGTGAAACAGGAAGGCTAGGGGGGCTGTATTTGGCTTATTTCCTTTCTCCCAGGAAACATAAGGCTCTGGTAAATTTTCTCTAGAGTGTTGACCTTAGTTATAAAGAACATTCTTAGCTTATTTCAAAACTTTTACTTTTCCCCTGAGCATATTTCAGAATGGTTGCTTTTCCCCTCTCCCTGTGAAAAGGAGAGGATATATTTAATTTTTTAATTTCATTTTAAAGATGTGGAGTACAATTCAGGGTTAGGTATACAAATGTTCATTATGCAGGTACTCTTGTTGGTGAGGTGTGCCCCCCCTCCCGCCACCTCCCCTGACAGTTTCCCACTACTGCCAATCTCGCACCCTCCCTCCCCTGGCAGTTTCCCACTACTGCCAATCCTCAAGAACAGGATATTTTTATTGGATCTTACCCCTGGGTATATGGTTACTTTTCCTTTCCTCTTACATAAAAGGGGAGGAGCTTTTTCTTGGATCTTCACAATCAGAACCTTGATGAGATTCCTGGAGGTAAAGCCACATGAGTGTAGAGGACCTCCTAAGTTTGGGTCCCCAAGAGTTCTCATTTGTGGGCTAGTCTCACTTAGCCTTTATCAACTCTATCATTTGAATTTTCCAGTGGATAACTCTGGTGCCTTCTGCTCCACGTAAGCTGATATTAGATGTGCTTCTCAATCTTTGACTGTCTCTAGTTTTCAGGAAGTTGGTTTGCCCTCTGACCTTAATTCCCTGACAGGACTAAGAAAAGTTGCTGATTTTCAATTGTTAGGGTTTGGGTTTTTTTTTTTTTTTTTTTTGGTAAGGACAGGAATGATAATACCCAAGCGCTGTATGTGGTAGAACTGAAACTGGAAGTTCTACGTTTACATTTTAAAATTGGAATTATCTCGTCCAGTTTAAAAATAATATTCAGCAAGAGGTTTTTAACTTTCCTGTGAACCATTTGCTTAGCTGAGATGATTCACTCATAGTTATTTTCATCCCTTTGAATTTCAGATCTCTGTATTTTCATGTGCTTAGTGAGAGCTTTTTCAAAACAAAATATTTGGAAAACTTAAGAACTTCTATAGTTCTTGCACATTGCTAGTAACTTTACCCTAAATTAACTTATAATTATCATACCTGTTTATTTTCTTTTTCCCCTACAGCATTTTTTTTAGATCAGGTACTTCCTATAAATCATGCTAAAGTGGTTCTAGGATTCTTTGCTTCATTATTTCACCTACTTGTTTCTGAAGAAGTAACTCAATTTTCTAAGGCACTTTGAAATCTCTAGAGACTATGCACTGTTTAAATTTGAAAAACTAATGAGATAAATGCAGAAGAACTCTTATGCTGCCAAAGGTATATTTTCAATTAACCTTGAAGAATGTATTAATTATAAGCTGTAGATCTTGGTGACTTTAGCTTAATAGTATTACTTTAAGAATCTGTGAGATAGAGATCAATTTGGCTAAAATGTGTTTTGAAGCAACTGAGAAAGTACTTTGTATACTTTAAAGTCTTATAATTTGATTACTTGCTAAAAATTTTCTTTTGGGGAGGCTTCGGTTCTCATCCTTGGATAATAGTTGTAACCAACCTCAAATGTTTGAGACATGGTAGATTTTGTTAATTTTTAGGAGTCGTTTTAAGTTTATTTTTCTCCCTGTATCTACTGTGAGGGACAGCCACTGAGCTTAGAAACAAATTAGCTATATGATATTTCAGACTGCTTATTAGTTGACAAATTCACATACTTAAGAAATATTTTTTCTTTTAATTTTACCATTTGCTTAAAATAAATATCTGTCTTTGGGAATTAAAGTTTTCTTTTGAAGAGGGAGAATTAAAATGTTAACTATTATGAATATTATTTTAATATACTAAATAAAATTTGTTTTTAAAATGATTTGCTATACTAAAAGTATTTGTTTGAAAATAATTATACAGAGTGAGACTCCAACTCAAAAAAAATAATAATAATATTTTGGCATATAATCAGTTAGCTGTGGTTCATTTTAAGATAAGATCTATTTGTCTAGCACACTCTGAATTATAGGCAAAAACTTCACTATGCTTTTGCTTAGAGACCTTTCTTATACAGAAATAAGGGCTATAGAGAGGAAATGGATAAAGACTAGTAGGTCTTCAGTAGTGGCATGCTTAAGAGTTATATACCATGCAAAGTTCCATCCCCCTCGGCAGATTAGTGGGTGCTATCAGTGTTGTTCTTCCTGGAAAAAAAAAAAACTCTTCATGTGTTATAACAATATCCCAGAAGAAATTGGTAAGAATGAGTGCAGTGTATCAGTAATACAGTCTTAACAAAAAAGCTTCTATATGCTAACAGTTTAACTGAAGATAGATGGTTTATATTCAGTAAATAAATATTTAAATTGGGACTCCAGTTGGCAGGGACTTGACCTCCAGTTCCCATATGAGGAGGAAGCGTCAGCTCCTTTTTTGTCCTGATCTTGCTACTTTATGCTAACTGAGCTGGCAGCTACCCATGGAAAATGCCATTTCATTCACCAAAAGCATTTATTACCACAGCATCAGGACTGATTGCCTGTTCCTTCCCCCAGAGACTCTCAGGATCAGCCCCATTGTTCTTGACACTTCTTTCACTTTTTGTCACCACCAAAACTCACTGGCCTTTCATTAGCACAGGATACTCGTCCTTGTACTGCTCAGTACATTCCTCAACCTGATCCATTCTTTCCCAACCCTTCCACTATCCCCTAGAGCTCCTGAATAGCAATTCATAATTTCTCCCATGGCCTCAATTTTGCCCAGCTTCACAGTATTGTATAATCTCGCTTTCTGTCCCTGGGCTTCTCTGCTGCTGCCAAGTGAACGCCTGAGGTAGCGTCCCTATGACATCAGTCTCAGGCTGCGCTACCTCTTCCTTTGCCAAGTACCTGGTGACTTCACTGCTTGCCTTTTAATTCCTTGAGCACAGTGAGTTCTTCCCCCTTAAGATCTTTGTACATGCTGCTTCTTTACATGCAACAGTTTTCTCACTCTCGGCCTGACTGATGCTATCCTGTCTGGTCTGGGTTTCCATGTGTTATCCTCTGTCAGTGCTTCTTATCTGTTTTCTTCTTGGCACTTTCTTAAACTTTTAGTTATATATTCATTTGTTCTGCCTTTTTTCTTCATTCTAAGATACACATTTTTCCTTACATTTCTGAAATTAGGATACATCTTAATACTAGGTGCCATGATTCCTTGCTGAATGTTAAGTAAAATAATGATTTATCTTACAATTGGTTGTCTTAGATTTAGCAAAATACTGCATTTTTAATTATCTGTTTCCCCTAGTTTGTTGTGAACTCCACAAGTACAGGAATTCTGTTTTACTCACCAATGGGAACCAGTGCCTAATATTAAAGTATCTGGTACCTAGCAGGCTCTAAGTAAATAGTGGTTTAATGAATATTATTATCTATTTGGGGGATGTTGGCCCTAATTCTTCTGAAGATGAATCAGTCAGTACATGAGTATGAGTTGTTAATTCAGTTTCTGTTGTTGAGTCATTATTTTTGTGGATTGCATTATTCTGGAATTGAAGACTTTAAATTTGTCTATTCTGTTTTCCCATTGATGTAACTTGTCCCATGATAGATATATGTACATCCTTATAGATATATGAATCTACATAAACTTCTATACGGTGTCAGCAATTTTCTTTCATTAGGGAGAAGGAGTGAGGAAGGTACCAAACAGTAGTGAACTTTTGAACTTTAGACAAAAAGTTTTAATTGCTTTAGCTTACTTTTTCACTTTACTTCATTGTCCAAGGAGTGCAATTAGTTGGCGTTCCTACTTCACTCCTTTTAAGCAAAAGAGCAGCAAACAGTCAACATGAATGACTGGAGTGCCTTAGGCCTACTCCTGGGCAAAGTTCAAGTCTACTCCACAACTGGAGGGAAGGTGTGGCTCCTAGTCCTTTTCATTTTCTGAATTCTCCTGGGACTGCAGTTGAGTCAGCCTGGAATGATGAGCAGTTTGCCTTTTGTTGATGGCCTGGTTGTGAAAATGTCTGCTATGACCAGTCTTTCCCAATTTCTCATGTGCACTTCCAGGTTCTGCAGATATTATTTGTGTCTGTGCCCACACTTTTGTACCTGGCACATGTGTTCCATGTGATGTGAAAAGAGGTTGAACAAGCAAGTGGAATAACTCAAAATTGCCCAAACTGATGGTGTCAGTGTAGAGATATACTTGTAGAAAATTGAAATAAAGAAGTTCAGTTATGGTGTTGAAGAGTATAGTAAGGTGAAAATGCAAGGGGCTTCCTGCAAACCTGTACCTTCAGTATTATCTTCAAGTCTTACCTTTGAAGTGGCCTTCCTGCTGGTCCAGTGGTAGGTCCATGGATTCCGCCTAAGAACAGTTTATACTTGCAAACAAGACTCCTGCCCACATCAGGTAGACTGCTTCCTTTCTCGCCCCCCAGAGAAGAGCTTCTTCATCATCTTCATGCTGGTTGGCTCCTTGATATCTCTTGCCTTGAATATCATTGAGTTATACTTTGTCTTATTTAAGAGCATTAAGGATCATGTAAATAATCAAGAGAGTGATAAAACAGGTCTCCAGAACACCTCCAATGGCTCCTCAACTAACTGGTCCTCTCTCTACCATGTCTCCTCCTGGGAACAAGGTAGTTCTTGGAGGAAGAAATAATTCTTCCTTCTGCAGGTATAACAAACAAGAAAATGAGCAAAACTGTGCGTTACAGTGCATGGCAAGAATGAATGGGGCAGGCAGGAAGTGCCATCTCTAACTCAACATGCATAGCCTTTTGATTTCCTTGCTGATAAGCAGAATTCTAAAAAAATAACAAAACAAAACAACAAAAAACCCCCAAAACCTAGCTACTGGGTACTAGCCATGGTAGGCCAGCAGTCATGCCAGCAACAGCCTGATCACCTAGAGATCGCAATGCACACTTGAAAACATGATTCCGCTCAATTGTTCAAAAGAAGGAAGGTGCAATAGAAAGTGTACTTTTGCTCCAGTGAAGTTGGTATTGAAAAGCCTGTCATGAGACTTAGCAGGCACAAAGACATTAGCCTCCCAGGGTTCCTTTGGGGGATGTCTGGGATAGAAGGCTGGAGTAAGAGGGACTAATGGAGGTACTTGTTAGTATTTGAAGTGGTTGACTAAAATAATTTAAATTATGAATAAAAGTTCTATTAGGTGATGTATAAGTAAGGGCTTTTTCTGTCCTATACACTTCCCTAGATACCACTCTTTCACATTTTCACATACTCAGCTTATGTGAAAGAGTGGTATTTGTTGTGTATTAATACAAACAAATGCAATATAAACTCATGAGCATAGATTATAAAATAACACACACATCATTTTCAAATTGAACTTTTCTCATGGATTTTGTGATATGGTTCACAATAATATTTATATTGCATGATTTCTACTGAGAGAGTAAAGTATATTATTTTCTCTAAAATGTTCCTCCCCTTCCATGTATCCTATTATGAATTCTGGTTCTGTTAATTATGATTAACAGATTTTTTTCTCTCTTTTATAGATTATAACAGTGATGCTATTGCTGATATGAATGATTTTCCCAAATGTAATAAATAATCCTTGACTGATAGAATTTTAATGCTGTGAACAGTACTCACTAATGTGAGAAACTAAGGAAATGCTAAGAGCTGGATGATTAAATGTGCCTACATGAGTTTGGCAGTAAATGATATTTCTTGGTGTTGCCCTACGTCAATCCAGACTTTGGATTCTGTGATGGGTTTGTCTTTTGAAATGACCAGCATTTTTTATGTTTGTACTAAGATTTTATTTGGAAAGCAAGAAAGGTTAAAAGAGGTTTGAGTAGCACCCTGTAACTAATTTGTTTAAAATGTATGTTAAAGAAATCTAAGTTTCCTCAAATGCTTTTGTTAAAGCTCATCACAGATGATTGGTGAAAATGCTGAGCATGATACTTTTTGTTTTTGCATAGCAGCTACATTACCAGTTTTGTACAACGAGAAATGCCAACTTGCTTAACATTTGATCATTGCATGTAATGTATGTTTAGTCCATCATATATGTTCTAGAGAGTGTTCTTTATCCAATAAAGTTTTAAGAGAACAACCTGCATGTCTGCCTTTTGTAGCACTTCTAGTTACATTGATCTTTCCTAGCCCTTTCAACTCTCCATTAGTATATCTTAATTTAAGCAAAGTACACTAGAATCAGAATTTTAGAAATGTAATTGCAGTGACTTTATTAAGAAGGTTTTAGTATTTTTTTATTTTAAAGATGTGGGGTACAATTCAGGGTTAGGTACATAAGTGGTCATCACACAGGTGAAATTTGGGCCTCCCATTGGTCCTCACTTCACCTATTTTGGAATCAGATAACTTAGTATTATGTGTCTCCCCCCCAACAGTGTCTTACTACTGCCAATTCCCTTCATGTAGGATTATGATAAATGTTCAGGGTCCACTTATGAGTGAGAACATGTGGTACTCAGTTCTTTGTTTCTGTGCTAGATAACTGAGTATGATGGACTCTAAATCCATCCAAGTTGCTGCAAATTAATCTCTTTAATTATATGTAGCAAGATCACAGATATACTCACTACTTTCAGAAGTACAAAAAACTGTAGCTTCTTCTTTTAACTAATCCACTATTCATCAGAAGCTTTTTCTCACTCCAAAGCACGGGGAGAAGAGAAGATGGGGACAACTTAAACATTAAACCTGTCACTCCACAGTATCTTTCCCTGGTGGTTTAAACTCTCATTTGAAAAAACCAGCCTCTTGGTTAAATTATGAGTCTTTTAGATTTCCTTTTCACACACCCTTTTGTGAGCACGAAGAATAATCACAGTTATTTACTAATGAGATGTGTGTACCTATTGGGCATGACAAAACTTTTGAAACCTTGGATTGGACACTGCCATCTTCTCTTCCTGTTTTGCATTCATTTTCACTTATAGTTTGCTTTATTTCCCTTAAACTTTTTATTTTGAGATAATTATAGATTCACATGTAGTTGTAAAAATAAGATTCCTTATACCCTTCAACTAGTTTCTCCTAGTAGTAGTAATGTGTTACATAATTATGGTATAATATCATAACCAAAAAATTGACATTGATATAATCTGTCGACTTTATTCAGATTTCACCAATTTTACGTCCACTCAGTTTGTATGTGGTCAGTTATGTATAATTTTATCACTTGTGTAGATTTGTGCATTCACCATAGTCAAGATATAGAACAAGTTTATCACAAATATCTCTTGTACTGCTTTTTATAACCATAGCCATTTCCTTTCCTTCCCCTCTCAATAACTCCTGGCAACCACTAATCTGTACTTCATCTTCTTAATTTTGTCATTTTTAAGAATGCTATTTAAATTGGATGATACAGTATTATCCCATTTTGAGATATTTTTTTTTCAAATTCAGCATAAATTCCTTCAGATTCACCCAAGTTTTTGTGTGAGCTAATAGTTTGTTGTTATTGTCGGGTAGTATTCCATAGTATAGAGGTACCACAGTTGGACTACCTGTCGAAGGATCTTTAGGTTGTTTCCTGTTTGGGGCTATTACAAATAAAGCTGCTATGGACATTCATGTACAGGTTTTTTGTGAATATGAGTTTTCATTTCTCTGGGTTAAGTGTCCAAGAGTGCAATTACTGGGTTGTATGGTAAATGAATGTTTAGCTTTGTAAGAAACTGTTGTATTCTTTTCCAGAGTGGTTATATAATTTTACATTCTCATCTGCAATGTATGAGTGATTTTTTTACATACTCCTTAGTATTTGGTATTGTCACTATTTCTTTATTTTTATTTTATCCATTCTAAGAGGTATATAGGTGATCATATTGTAGTGTAAATTTCCATTTTTCTTATTACTAAAAATCTTGAACATCTTTCTTTTTTTTTTTTTCTTTTTTTTCTTTTTTGAGTTGGAGTCTCACTCCAGCTCATACAGTCTCATTACCCAGACTGGAGTGCAGTGGCCGCTCCCGGCCACCGCAGCCTTGACCCGACCTGCTGGGCTCCAGTGATCCTTCTGCCTCAGCCTTCCAAGTAGCTGGAACTACAGGCACGCGCTACCACGCCCGGCTAATTTTTGATTTATTGTAGAGATGAGGTCTCGCCAAGTTGCGCAGGAGGGTCTCGAACCCACCGGCTCAGGCAGTCCACTCACCTCAGCCTCCCAAAGCACGGAATTACAGGCTGAGCCACTGAGCCTGGCCAACATCTTTCAAATGCTTATTTGGCATTTGTGTATCTTCTTCAGTGAAATATCTGTGCCTTTTTTCCATTTTTGAATTGGATTATTTTATTACTATTGAGTTTAAGTTCTTTGTATATTCCAGATTTAAGTCATTTGTTGGATATGTTTGAAAATATTTTCTCCCAGATTTTAGCTTGTTTTATTAATTACGTTTACCAGTGCCTTTCACAGAGAAAAAAAATTTAATTTTGGAAAGGTCACATTAGTTATTTTCTTCTATGACTTGTATTTTTGGTGGCAGGTCTGAAAACTCTGCCTAGCCCTAGATTGTAAAGATTTTCTCTTATACTTGTTTCTAAAAGTTTTATAAATTTACATTTTGCGTTTAAGCCCATGATCAATTTTGAGTTAGTTTTTGTACAAGGTGTGAGATATAGACCAAAGACCTACCCACAGATATCTAGTTGTCCCAGCACCATTTGCTGAAAAGTATGTTCTCCCTCTATTGAGTTCCTTTTGCAGTCAAAGATCAGTTTGGCAAATTTGTGCAGCTCTGTTTTTTTGGTTTCCTGCTCTTCTTCTAACTTCTGAAAGATACTGTGTAAGATTGCTATTAATTCTGCTGTAAGTGTTTTGTACATTTCTCCAGTAAACTCATCTAAACCTGCAGATTTTTTATTGGAAACTTTATGATTACTAATTCAATTTCTATAATAATTATAGAACTATGTAAGTTTATTTCATCTTGGTTGAGTTTTAGTAGTTTGATTTTCACGGAATTGGCCCATTCTAAGTTGTCAAATTTGTGAGTATAGAGCTTGTAGTGTTTATTTATTTTCAGTGACTGTAGGATTAGTAGAGATCTCTCTTGTTTCATTACTGGTATTAATTATTTTTGTCTTTATCAGTCTTGCTAGAAGCTTATCAATTTTATTGATCTTTTGGAGGAATCAGCTTTTTGCTTTATTATTTTTCTCAATTGTTTTCTAGTTTTCAATTTCATTGACTTCTGCTTTTATCTTTATTATTTCCTTCTTGATTGGTTTTATTTTCTTTTTCTAGTCTTGAGATAAAAATTTATCTTATTGATTTGAGGCCTTTCCTCTTTTTAATGTATACATTTATTTTTTATTTCTATTTTTATTTATTTCTGATTCAGGGTAATGTATACATTTAATGCTATAAATTTCCCTCTCTGTGTTGCTTGAGCTGTATCCCACATATTTTGTTATGTTTTCTTTTCATTTTCATTATGTTCTATGAAAATAATGTTTTTGAGATCACTTCTTTGACCCATGGATTTATTTATTTATTTAAGTAAATAAATCAATAAATTTTATTTCATAACCATAAAATGGAACTGGAATTGCAGTGACTATATTAAGAAGGTTTTAGTATTTTTTTATTTTAAAGATATGGGGTGCAATTCAGGGTTAGGTACATAAGTGGTTATCATGCAGGTGAAGTTTGGGCCTCCCACTGAGCCCAAGTGGTTAAAGAGGTTGACTAAAAAAAAAAAAAAAAAAAAAAAAGTGGTTGACTAAAATAATTTCAATTCTGAATAAAAGTTCTGTTAGGTGATGTATAAGTAAGGGCTTTTTCTCTCTCATATTTCTCTAGATACCACTCTTTCCCTCCTTCCCTCCCTCCCTCCTTTCCTTCTTGTCACTGTCTCACTGTGTCACCAGGCTGGTATGCAGTGGCATGCTCATCTCACCATTGCCTTAACCTCCTGGGTTCAGGCGATCCTTCTACCTCAGCCTCCCTACTTGCTAAGACTATAGTTGTGCACCACCCACCTGGCTAATTTTTTTATTTTTATTTTTGCAGAGTTGAGTTCTTACTATGTTGTTCATGCTGTTTTCAAACCCCTGGGCTCAAGCAAACTTCCCACTTCAGCCTCCCAAAATGCTGAGAGTACAGGCATGAACCACCACACTTGGCCCATGGATTATTAGAAATGAGACTCTGTTGGTTTCATTTTCTTTTTTTTTCTTTTCTTTCATTGTCAGGAATGTTTAGGGTGCTATCTTATTTATGTTGCTTTATAGTATATTAGTTTTTTGTTTGTTTTTTTATTAGGAGTCTCACTGTTGCCCAGGCTGGAGTGCGGTGACACAACCATGGCCACTGCAGCTTTGACCTGCTGGGCTCAGGCGATCCTTTCACCTCAGCCTTCCCAGTAGCTGGAACTACAGGCACATACCACCATGCCTGGCTAATTTTTTTTATTTATTGTAGAGATGAGGCCTCGCCAAGTTGCCCAGGCTGGTCTTGAACCTCTGGACTCAGGCAGTTATTTGGAATCCACCTCCCAAAGTGCTGGGATTACAGGCATGAGCCACCATGCCTGGCTTAGAGTATATCAGTTTGTATTGTGTTCTTAGTCATTGACCTAACATACATTTGTAACTTATCACAATCTATTATCAGTGTTATTGTCACTATTCAAGTGAAGTGTAGAAAACTTGTTTTCATTTAGGTCCTTCTACCCTCCCCACTTTTTAAATATATGTCTTAAATATTTCCTCTACATACATTGAGCACCGTGTCAGATGGCGTTATGATTTATAATTTCTGTTTCAACCATCAAATCTGATTTATGAAACTCTTAAGAAAAAGCATAGTCTTAGGTACCTTTTTTTTAATAACCAATTCTGATACTTTTTTCTTATGTTCTAAGCTTCTTCAGTTATCATTTAGTTTCTATTTAGAAAACTTCCTTTAATCATTCTCTAAGGGTAGGTTTGCAAGCAACTTCTTCTCTTTGTTTTCCTTCATCTGAGAAAGTTTTTATTTCACCTTCATTCCTGAAGGTTATTTTTGCTTGATACAGAATTTCCAATTGATAATTCTTTTCTTTTAGCACTTGAAAATTCTTATGCCACTTCCTTTTGGTCTCTATGGTTTCTGTTGAGAATGCAGTGTCATTCAGATTGTTTTCCTCTTATAGATAAGGTGCTGGTCTTTGGTTTTTGACTATGATGTGTCTTGGCAGGGATTTCTTTGGGTTTATTCTGTTTGGAGTTTGTTCAGCTTCTTGAATCTGTAGCTTACGTCTTTTGCTAAATTTAGAACTCTTCAGGTATTATTTCCTTGAATGTTTTTTAGTACTACTCTGTTTGTCCTATCCTTCTGAGACTCCAGTGACATGAATATTAGGTCTTTTGTTATCGTTCCACATGTCCCTGAGTCTCTGTTCACTTTTCCCATCTGTTTCCTCTCTGTTGTTAAGATTGGGTAATTTCTATTCTAAATTTAAGTTCACTGATTCTTTTCTCTGTCTTCTCCATTCTGTTGTTTAGTCCGTTCATTAAGTTTTATATTGGTTATTATACTGTATTTTTTAATTCATAAAATTTCTCTTTTTGCTGAGTGTTCCTATATTTTTTATTTGGTTTAAGTGTGTTTGCAATTGCTTTGAATAGTTTGTATGATGGCAGCTTTAAATTTTTTGTCTGGTGATTCTGACATCTCTGTAATCTCTATTGGTATCTTTTGATAGTTTTTTCCTGCATGTTTTCTGATTTTTAGTATGATGGGTAACTTTCTGTTGAAACCTGGACATTTTTGGATATTATGTCATTAGGCATTGGATCTTTTTTAATCTTCTGTTTTACCTGGCCTTCTATGATACTGTTCTGAAAAGGGAGGGGGAGGTATGCTAGGCAGGGATAGATGTTTTTCACCTTCTTTGGAACCCACTGGAGAGGGGCTCCTTGTTACTACTTGGTGTTGGTGGGAATTCCAGCTCCCCCAATAGACCACCGCTCACTGTTTCATTCATTTGGAATAGAGCGGTTATTGTAAATGATCTCTGTCTTACTAAACTGCGCCTTTCCTGATCCTTTAGCTAGAGAGAGTAGGCTTTTGATGGGGCTATTTTTTGTCTTCCCATGGGCTCTTCTGGGTTCTTTGTTGAAGTAATTTTATTAAGGTTGCTTTAAAATCCTTGTCAGATAATTTCAACATCTGCCTCATCTCAGTGTTGATGTGTCTTAATTTTCTTCTTTTGTTCAAGTTGTGATTTTCATGGTTCCTGATATGATGATTGATTTTTTTAAAAATTGCATCCTGGTCATTTCAGACATTGAGAGACTCTGGGTCTATTTAATGTTTTCTCTGTGTGTGTGTGTGTGTGTGTGTGTGTGTGTGTGTTTAAGCAGGTAGCAGTCCTGTTGAGTGTAGGATGAGGGCAGGATGGACGTGAGTGTTCAACTCTTTCTTGGCCCCACTGATACCATCTCTGCAAAGTTATGCTTTTATTCATCAGCTCCCTCGTCAGTCCCACTGACCCCACCATGCAAGGAATTGGCAATCTGCTTTCTCAGGGTGTGTATATGTGTGTAAGAATGTCTTCTCAGTTGGCCCCACTGAAACCTCAGTAGGGTGGTGGTGCAGTTTTTTTCCATTGGTGTTTTTCCGGAGTAAGGCAGCTATTGCCAAAAAGATTTTGGGTTGTTAATCCACCCTTTTCTGGGTCTTTTGGCTGGGGGAATAGGCTTTTCTTGGAGTGGTTTAGTATTTGTCTGTTGCTGGTTCCAGGTTGAAGGCTTCTGCAGCACTCTGTTGGGGATGTACGGCAGACAATAAGGAAACCCAGGGAACTCACTGCTATGTTGTTCCTCAAATGCTGAATTCCCTAGGCAGTCTGCTGCCTTATTTCCATCTTGTCTTCCTATGCATGTTTGTGCATTATGTCCAGAGATTTTTAGTTTTAAGAAGGATCTGGAAACACTGGAGCTACTCATCTTGACCAGAACCAGAAATCTGCTTTGCGTGTTTAATGTATAATGAAAATTCTAAAATAAATTCTGTAAGCAACATATTATACAATGGTAACATTAATTTATTCTCCAAATATACTATGTGTCAGTCACTGTGATTGACCCTTAGGACTATAGATAGGACTGAGACATAGTCCTTACTTTCAAATACCTCACAGTTTTATAGAGTTCATAGACCTGTAAAATTTTAGTTTTCCCCATGACAGTCAGGTGGAAAACATTCACAATTCTTTATTTAAAGTCAATCTAGCTCCATACTACCTGTGTATTAGTATTATTGGAGCACATCCCCTCCCACTGGTTGATATAAGCCTTCTTTGGTTTAAGTGCTAACAGGCAAATGGGGAAGGGACCTGACGCTTAGTGTCTTGTTATCTTGGTTGCCATTACATGTTACTCTGGTTACTATTAAACGCTTTGCCTGGAGCTGCTATCTAGTGGGCAGTGCTTCCCTCGCTCCAATTCTCTAGGCTCTGGTGCTTAGCCATCAGACAAGAGGAATCTCTGCATGTACCGCTACTGTCAAAAGTCCTGGACACTCCTCTGCCTCTTGTAGAAGCTGTAGCTCCGTGATCCTCCTAGTCCTGGAACATCCTTCAGTCCTGGAGGAACTCCAGCTCTCTTTGACATTCATTGATCTATTGCAGCTCTACTGCCATCGTGAGTCTGGGCTTTATAACAGTAAGGACTGTTAGTTCTCCCCAGAGGCAGGAGAAGGTAGACCTCAGGGACACAACCCCATGTTCTCCGAGTTCCTTTGGAAACTTACTTTTGGTGATTTGATAATGCCCCAAAGTGGAACATTTTGAACTTTCTCCTTGATGATGGTGGTGGTGGTGGTGATGATAATGGTGATAACATTTAACTCATGTCTTTCTGAGCATTTCACTTGTATCTGCTCCTTTAATCCTAATAGCAACTTCAGGAATCTAAGTTACATTATTAAACCTGATTTTCTCAGAGAGAAAATTAAGACTCAGAGAAATTAAGTAACTTACCTAAGGCCACTCATGTAGTAGACGGTAGAGACCGGATTCAATCAAATCCAGGCAGCCTGGCTCTAGAACTGAAGTTCTTACCCTTCTTTTGGAGGTGTGACAACCTTTGAGTTTCACTTGGCTTTTTTATTATTTTTTGAAATCAATATTGATGTATCTGAAAGAAGTGCGTTTAAAAGGTGTCACACAAATGTTACTAAAGAATTTTTCTACTTACAAACAGTTTTTGTTTTCTTGTTCATTAAATCACATAGATTTGGCAACAGGAGTATGAAAGATAACCAGTATATAGCTTACATTTGCAACTGCTTGGAGTATAGCCCTCTAATAATCCATTTTTTGGGTTTGTTTCTATATGTAGGAAACAATGATTTTGTTAGAAATCTGCTTTTTTGTTTGGCTGTTTAGGGTTCAATAGAAAAAATTAACCAGATTATTTCTGATTATGCGCATCTATTATAAGTTTCATTTACATACATATTCTTTGTAAATGATACTGTAATCTTAATATTTGTCCTAGTCTTTGTAAACACAGTGTGAATATAAACTTTCTGCCATGTTTTGTTAGGAATAATGTATAATTTCTCCATTAATTTGCATTTTTCATACTATTGGCTCTTAAATTTCCATAGGCCCATAGCCACAATGTGACTTAGCTGAAACAGATATTTTTTCAAATTCATATTGATTTATCTTCTATGCCATTGGAATACATTTTGTTGATATAAAATGATTCTTTGTTAGTTCTAGCTCAAGAGAAATCACAGGAGTGAGCTTTAAAGCTTCAAATTAATTCATTAAACAGACATTTGTTAAAGCACCTACTGTAGTGAGTCCTGTTGGATGTTTGGGATAGAGGATGAGAAGGGCATGATCAGTGATTATATAGTGCCCACATTCTGGAAGGGAAAGACTCATGACAGCACAGTGATTGAGGTGTGTTCTCTGCTCTGGAGGAGTTCATAGGCTGTCAGAGAATGAAAATGTTTAAAAAATGGGGCATCCATTGCAAAACTCAGGTGGTTGGTTCTTTTAACAAGATAATATTTCAGTCTTTACTTTCTGCCATGTTTTTAGTTACATATCTCATTTATTTGCCCAGTACGTCACTTGCCTCATTTCTTCTTGATTAAGTTTCATCAGAGATACTTAGAACAGCTAAACTGCCTAACACATCCATCCCATCCTTTTGGAAGACCTTTCTGCTAGGTCCTAGGAGCACAGAGTTAAATGAGGCCCCCACTCTCACAGATCTTACTCTCTGGTCTGAGAAATGAGGCCACATGGCAAGTCATAGATTCCAATACAGTTGTGGTAAGTGCTTTGCTGGAGATGTGGATGGGGTGTTAGGGATCACAAAAGAGGAGTACACAAAACAAGTGGGGAGAGGGATGTGTTTACTGCAGTGGTTCCTGAAGGAGGGAACTAGAAATAGGAAGACTGGCTTCTTGTCATTTAAGCAAAACTAAAGCATCACCTCCTCAGGTACTCTACCCAAACAGATACTCTGTCGAATTGTCCTGTTTTTCTTTCTTTACAGCAGTTACCATTATCTTCTTGTTCTGATACTTGTTTATTATGTGTCTCTTCCCTCCAGAACGTAAGTTTATTATGTGTGTTCTCCCTCCAGAATGAAACCTCTGTGTCCCCAGTGCTTAGTTCAATGCCTGTCACATAGTAGAAGCCTGGAAAATGTTTGTTAATTGAATAAATGAGTGAGTGAAGAAAGAATGAATGCTTGAGGCAGAGTATGAGCAGATAAAAGCAAGTACGTGTGAAGCCTTAGTGGAGAAACTGCAAATGATTAGGTGTGACATGAACAAGGGAGCTTTTCCTTAAAAGTTGGGTGATAAAACATAGAATTGGAACTTTATCCTGAAAGCCTTGGAAAACCACCAGGCTGCATGATATGTAATACATCATTATTTTCCTGAATTTCTATGACTGACAGCTAAGTATATTTTAAATATCTATAATGGGCAAAACTGATTATCTCACTGAGGACTTTAGAGAATGTTATTTGAAGAAGATTTTAATTCGAATGCTTCAGTGATGTTCTTGACATCAAGTAACCAGACACAAAAATTTTATTCAGATTTACAGTGTTCTTTGGGTAATTATCTTGAAACATTGAAATTGCTTGACATGTACATGCCACTGTTGTTTCAAGGGCACTGCCACTTTTGGGAGCTTTGTCTCTTCCTCCTTTTGCTTTAGTGCTCATGGTGGCATGTATAGGTCATCAGGCTTCCTTATGCGATGGTGGTAAATGGTTTCTCTTCCAGGCCTGTGTGACAATATAGTTCAATATTGTTCAATTCAGCAGACATTTTATGATTTACCTAGCATAGATAAGATAAAATGCTGGGCACTTGGAAATAAAGACAAACTAGACATGGCTCTTTGAAAAATAATATAGGCTGCTGATTTATATTTGATACTCTTCTTTTTCTGTGGTAAGAGAAAGTAAGTCTGGCATTTTCTAGTTTTCCCCAGAGTGCATAATAAGACATAAAGGATTTTCACTAAATTAACTAGATACTTTGAAAATAAAATTTTAGGAAAAGAAGTTACTACCTATGCTAGACGAATTTTTCGGTTTTCTGTGTGAGTACCATTATGGCAAAAAGCAGTGACTTGGAATTTTTTTTTAATTTTGATTGTCCTATTTTCTTGTCTGCTTCTGTGTGAACATAGCTGTCAGTAAGCGCAATCACAGGGTCCCTAAAGGTACTTCAGTGCAGTTGTTTGAATAGGGAATTTCTAAGTTTTCTCTTGCTATATTCACAGTTTTTCACATCTTAGCAGTGTTATGATTGTGTACCTGAAGACCTTGTGCCTAGTTATCCTGAAGTCCTTATGCAGAATGTAATTTCTGGGGTTTTTTTCAACTTCAGAGTTTTGTTAAGCGTGAACCTGTCCTAAAACAACCACATTTCTCTTGAATTAGAACAAATTAAATATTGGTATATTGGCTTTATTTACCAGATTTCAGTATTCTCACTTTCTTATGTTAAAGGAAAATTCAAAATTAGGTTATTGTATTTGCCAAAAATCAAGACTTATAGACTTTATATACTTGCTTGCACAGTTTATGAATGTGTTGATGAATAAAAGCAAAAACAGATCAAACATTTTTTTACTGAGCACTGATTTAAGAACCATTTTATCTCAGGTGTCTTTAACTTAGGCGGAAGGTGTGACTATATACTCATGGGCCTGGTTTCTATTAGGGCTCCTAGAAGCAGTGAGCAACTTTCTCTGTTATCAGTTTGCTATTGGGAGCTATCTACACGTTGTTTACCCACAAATAACTGCAAAAATAAATATGCTGACTTAGATGGTATCTACATAACTTACTGGAGCAATTGGTCAAGAGAAAGGCATAGTCTCCCTCAATAAAGGAATCTGTAGCAAGCTGGGACTATCACTAGTTCAACAGAACAATAGATTTTTCTCTTCATTTGGACCATGTATTTCATACTGATTGTCAGTGTACAATTTTAGGCTCCCCCCCCAATATCACTGTTGCTAAATATTTACATATTTAGCGGGGATAGTATTTTTGGAATACCTAATTGATCTTTGGTCAGTAGATTGGTTTTTCTCTTCTGACCCTTTCGTCCATCTTGGCCCAGGAAAGAGAGGAGGATAAATGCCACTTTGTAGGGGAAATTCCTTTGAGTATTAAAGAAGAAGTGAAAGACAGCCCATTTAGGTGTCAAAGAAATGTGGAGAGAAGAGGCAGTGTTAGAGCAGGCAAGCGGTTAGGTATGGGGAGTGGGGGGCAAAATATGGAATTTATAAAAAATTGTGTATTTATTCTTACATGTTTAAATTTCAGTCACCTCCAAAGTACTCTGCGTTTGATGCAGTACACCTATTGAGATGCTTTTTCCACTGCTCAAAACAGTTTTTGAATTTGTCAGTTTTGATGCCTTTTAGTGCTTCTGCTGTTTTTTGTTTCACCTCTTCTACAGCTGCAAAACATTACCTTTTGAGGACTTTCTTCATCCAGGGAAACAAAAAAAAAGTTTTTCAAGCAAGGTCAGGTGAATAGGGAGGGTGGGGTATGGGGGTCATGTTGGTTTTGGGTCAAAACTGTTGAAAACTCAGAGCAGTGTGTGGGCAGGTGCATTGTCATGGTGGAAGAACCAGTCACCTGTTTGCCACAACTCGGGACATTTCTTCCACAAATCGTGATGCAACTTTCTCAAAACTTCCAGATAAAAACTTTGATTGACTATTTGATCCAGCAGTACAAATTCCGAATGTACTACACGGGACCCGACCTCCAAAAGATAATTCTGGGTTTTTTCTGAGTCCCCCCTTGTATATATGTCTTGATATACCCCCTCATCCACCTTAAGGAACTGAAATTCTGTTTTTAGGGGGTACATAGGTTGAGGGTAAAGCCAAAAATGAAGGAAGCTTATGCCCCAACCCCCTTTTGGGACTCAAGGAAGAAACTGCCTTGCAAGGTTGCCTCATCGCCACGTAAGCAGTGGCAGCAGAAGAAAATGTATCATGTTGTAGTTAGATGGCAAAGAAGACTCCAAGCCTCCTTCAGCTTGGAGTGGCTTCTAAGGAATCCCAGACTTACTGCAAACCCCAGGTAGCTGGGTTGAGAGCCAGTGAACCTGTCAGTGGGGAAACTGTGTTGAGGAGCAAGCTGATACCAACACTATGGTTGGCAGCCAGGTCTTGAGTGTAAATAAGATTAAGCAGTCTGGGTGTCTTTAGCATTAGTGAAAGCTGGGAGGGAGCCAAACCAACTGAGCTAGACCCTTGGACCAAGACAGCATGCCTGAGGCTGCAGCCTCCATGGAATCTGACAGCAGCATCAGGCCAATGTCCAGGGTCCAGGCCTATAAAGGAGCCTTGTATTGGAGCGCCTATCTTACTACAGGGACGTTCTATAACCCCACTCACATTTGTACACCCAGCTGCTATCTTGGTAGAAGCAGGAAGAAAATCAGAAAAACTGAGCATTTACCTGAATGAGACTATAAACCAGAAGGAACTGAGCTACCATAGAATGCAAGTTAAAATCAAGGTGGGAGCTAGAAAAGCAAGGTTCAATTTAAAAGCTGCATTTTCTTGGCATAGGTTAAGTTCAGGGTGCTATAAATTAGTGTTCCTGTCACAGCAAGATAGTTTTTGAGAATATATTTTGAGCATTTTAATTTTGTACTCTTCATTCACAATTGAACATAGCTTAAGTCCAATGATTATCTGATTGAGGTTATAGATTGCTTACATTTGGCATACCTAATTAGTGCCATCTTGGTTTCAATTGCTGGATCACTAGAAGTAAAATTTTCATTTTCTCATTATCTTATTGTTATAAGAGCAAAATGAAATAGTGACACAATTGCACAATAACTGTAGTATAGACATGAGGGTTAATATTACTAAACTGAAATGGGACATCACCACCATGCAGTCTTCAACATTTTCATTCATTTGCTGACATACTACAGTGTGACTTTGGTGTAGATATGGTGATTTGAGGGCATCTATGTATGAAAGTGTGGATTCTATGAAAATCAAATGTTCTAGGATCTATCAATATGAAGTTAGGTCACTTTAAAAGTTCACCTGCTTCTCTCTATTGAAAAAAGATGGCATTTGCTCTGCCAGAGGGGTTAAGGAAAATTGTTCTATGGATGCTTCATTTTTCATCTTGATAACTACATTTTACTTTTTGAAAATTTTATTGATTACTCAGTCTATAATATGAACATAGGGTAGTAAGTTTATATTAGCCTGTAACTATGAGGTGAATTTTTAAGTGATTCATTTTAAATCAGTCTTATTGAAGTATAATATATATGCAAAAATGTACCTACTTATATACAATAAGATACACCTATTTCTAGTGTATAGTTCTGTGTGAACTAGTCCCCTTAGTTCATCCTTTGGCATTATCAGCCAATGTCCTTTCAGGTTAATGCTGATCCACTATAACAGTTGTACTGGACTATATCAGAAGTACTTACAGAGGATTTCTGGGTATGTGGGTTTGTTTGCATTTATCAATTAAGTGGTCCGAGACTTTTATGTGGATTTTGTTCTTACATTTGTGGTGCTCAAATGTTAGCCATCTAGGTGGCCCCAAGCCACATAACCTTACTGGATACCCTGACTTTTAATGTGCAAATAAAAACAGTTCAAGACTTTATTCTAAGTACTATGGAAATTTCAGTGGTCTGAGGATTTGGCAATGAGGTTACTACGTAGCATTCTAAGCAACATAGGTATTAGTCAGCTTCCAGTGTATTCTGTCACTGAGAATGTCTCAGACCATACAAATGTGAGATATTAGTAGTTATGTATTGTCTCTTTTTATTTTACTTTTTGCCATACTGCAGGAAATTTTACTAGCTTTGTCACAGATTGCAATAAAGATGACAGTAAAAGAAAAAGCATTTTATTGTTTCTGGTAGAGAAATACATCAATAAATATCAATAAAATGTTTAAATTTAGTGAACTCTGATAAATATTGGTAACCTAGTAAATGCAGCCATTTTATAGCAATGGTAGGAAAAAAAATTTTGACAGAAAGAAAATAGTAGTGATTTTTGCAGTGCATTTAAAAATCTGCAGGAGGCCAGAGTAGCTGAACAGCAAAAGAGGCTTTTAAGTCAAGACAGTATAATTCTTTCTGTACTTTAAGAGCTAATTCACATTCCTGCCTAGTAAAGGACTTCTGGAGAAGGCCACATGAAGTTCTGAAGGGTCTTATACTTTGTTCCCTTATATTATCTTCGTTTTTTCAACTTTCTAAAGCATAGAAGAACAGATCTATTCTGATATTTCTCATAGGCAACATAGTGTCCTTAAAAAAACTGAAATGTGTATGTTTGTATTCTGTATTCTTGGTTTGCTTGTTTTTCCTTATATACCAAGAAATGTCTTTTTTCCCAAGGAATATCTTTTTTATTTTTAAAATTATGGCAGAGAAAAATGTTTCTCGATTAAACTGTGGTAGAATTGGTAAATGATGTCCAAAACAAGGACATACCAGGTCAGCAGGATATATGTTTTGAATTGGCAATGAAATACAATAAAACATTTGCACCAACTCTTCCTCTTTCTTGCTGAGCACATTTTTTGGACCATTCATATGTTTATTTCTCAACTGCACTTGCAGACTAGTGATAGAATCAGACCTTGATCAAGTAGTCATGTAAATCTGTAAAGGTGGAACTTCGATGGCAAGTTCTGAACAAGAGGCATTTGCTAAGAGAACATATGGGCTTTCAGATCTCATCAAGGGGCTGTAGGAAGGCTCTTGAGGAAGTGAGGATTAGCCAGGATCTGGGGGGAGATGGAGCATTGAGTGGGGCAGAGGAGGGCAAAACTTGCAAAGAGAACAGGCCCTAAGGCAGCAAAGTGTGATGAGGAGGGCTAGGACTCAGCAAGCAAGACCCAGGTAGTGGGGGGAAGGCTGGAGATGCGATGTAGTCATTAGGTCAGTGGAGATTGGAGAGAGTTTTAAGGGGAATGGTGGAGCATAAAATCAGATTTTCATTTCCAAATGAAGAGCCTGGTTGCCAAGGGGGTGAACATATTAGAAGGGTTCCATGGTGAGGCAGAGTTCCAGGTGAGAGTGCAAGGCCCGGGATGGGAGCATTCAGATACAGAAGAACAGTGGACCAATTGGAAAAATATGTAGGAGGCAAAACCCAACAGCCCTTGGTGATAGACTGGATAGATTTGGGGGTGTAGACAAGGAAGATGCCAAGAAGGATCCTAAATTTTTGGCTGGTGTTCACTGAGATATTGGCCCAGGTTTAGTTAGGGAGAATGCAGAAACAGGGATTCTGTCTAAATATTTTACATTCATATATTCTCATTTTACATCTCAATAAAAGATTCATGGAGAGAAGATCTAGCTCAGAGAGAGTGGAAGGGGTTTTATGCCTTGATGGAAATAACTGAGAAAATAGACTATTGTGTAGGAATTTTATCACTCACTTGGCTTGCAGGCAGTTGTTTCCTATATAAAGCCTCTTTCTTTGTAAGCTCCCACTCCTCTACTCCTCACGTCTTCCTTTGTCTTAAATTTTGAGTTGGGATCTCTATTGCCCAGGCTAGAGTACAGTGACATGATCACAACTCACTGCAGTCTTGACTTCCTGGGCTCAGGCGATCCTTTTACCTCAGCCTTAATAGTAGCTAGAACTACGGGCGTGTGCCACCATGCCCAGCTAAGTTTTTGATTATGATTTCCTAAGACCATCCTCTTTGTAGAGGCTAAGCATGAAGTAAATGCATTGTGAGGTTTTCTCGTAATGCTTCTTTTTTTTTTTGAGTTGGGATCTCACTCCATCGCCCAAGCTGGAGCGCAATGGCATACTCAGGACCACCCCAGCATCGACCTGCTGGGCTCCAGCGATCCCTCCCACCTCAGCCTTTCAAGTAGCCAGAATTACAGGTGTGCGCTACAAGGCCCGGCTAGTTTCTTTCTTTTTTTTATTGTTGATTTTTTATTGTAGAGACGAGGTCTTGCCAAGTTTCCTGGACTGGTCTCGAACCCACAAGCTCAGGCAATCCACTTGCCTCGGCCTCCCAAAGTGCTGAGATTACAGGCTGAGCCACCGAGCCCAGCCTGTAATGCTTTTTAAAATGTAAGATTTTCCTTAAAGTATTCTTTTATTCAACTTAATTCAAATTATGAATAGCCTAGAACTTATATCAATGTTTCCTGTGATAATAGCTCCATAATGCGAACCTTAATAGCAGTTTTGCCAGCTATTGGTATAGCTAGTGGGACTCCACTAAATTGTTTTTGGTCAAATAAAAAGCATCCCTAAATTTTTATCACAAAAGGGAAATAATATGTTTTTAGTATATCTTTTCGTATATTTCACTGTATAATATTTTATTGGTGCCGTATTGCAAATATTATTATAAAACTAATCATTGTTTTATGAAAATGAGGTGAATGTAGACAGTTTATTGCCATGATTAATAGTTTTAATACTTTTTGGAGAAGTGATATTTTACTCATCTCTTTTTTAATTGAAATTTGCTCTCATAGTATATTCGTCCTCTCAATAAAGCTTTACCTGATCTCTTCAACAAGTGATCAATCTCACATTTTTAAGGAGGAATATTTATAGGGTAATACCACAAGCCAGTTAAAATGAGTTGACAAGAGCAGAACTTCTCACCCTCAGTGCTGTTAACATTTGGGGCTGGATTTCTTTGTTGTAGGGACTGTCCTGTGCACTGTAGAAGGTTGACCAGGACCCCTAGTGTCTACTCACTACGTGCTAGAAGGCTTCCCCTTATGTGATAACCAAAAGATTCCCCAGATATCATAGAGGGGAGCACAGTCACCCATAGGTGAGACCATTGAACTAAATTTAGTTTTCCATCTCAGATACACATTGTGGTGTTTAAAAAAAAAAAAAAACTGCTGCAAAAAGATATGTACAATAACATGCTAGTCACATGATTTTAATGCACAAAACAATAATGAAATTATATATGGATAAACTCATTTGTAGTAATAAAAATATGTGTGAGAAATGCTACTTATAAACTTCAAGAAATTACCTCTGGGGGTTGGGAATAAGAATGAATGAAGCTTTATTTATGATGTTTTATATTTCATAAGGCAAGGGAAAGCCAAAATGTTATCACCTGTTAAATCTGAAAAGAATGTATAGATTTTCTGTATATCTGCATGCTCTTTTTTGAACTCCTTTGGCATGTTTTGTAACATTTGTTATACTTTTTAGCTTTTATACTGCATTTTTAACTTACAGTCATGCATTATTACCTACTAGGTTGTAAACTTCTATGTATCTGAGACAACTTCATTCACTCTTATGTCAAACACAGGATGTAACAGAAAACCTTACATAAAGCAGAGGCCCAGTAGACATTTGTTAGTTGACTGATTGAAATGCTCCCCTTCTTTGCTATAGATTGCTTCCTTCCTGATTTGATCTGAAATACTTAAATTTAGCAGTACTTAAATTTAAGCCTTAGTATTGACAAATTATGGTAGTTTTCAGATAATAAATAATACAGGTCAAGATCTCTAAGGAGTTTATTGGAAAAGTCCCACTTTTATCATTGAGTATCATAGATAATATTTTACATTTCTGTGGTACTTGACACATGCATATTACCTCTGTTATAATCTACCTGCCGTGGAATGTATCTTGTGCTTGAATGTATTCTCATTTTATAATTTTACTCAAAATGAAAAATAAATAATTTTGACCTAAGTTATTTTAGATGGTTTCTATAAAATAAAAGAATAAAGATGAAAATAGAACTAATTGAATATTTGCATATACTTTTACATGTATAAATATTGTAGCAGATATTATTCAAAAACTATTTGGAAGTGTTCATTGGTGCTAGCATTCCTTCTCAGCGGGGGTGTGTTTGTGTCTGTGTGTGTGTGTGTGTGTGTATATATATATATATGTACATGTGTTTCAGAATCTCCTTTTCCACAGCAAATTTACATACAACTTACAAAGGCAGTATAGCATGATCATGGTTGAGAAATGGCATCCAGAATTAGTCTTCCTGGATTTGAAATCACAGCTCTACTATGTCTTAACTGTGTGATCTTAGGGCAAGTTACATAACCTCATTAAAACTCAGTATCCTCATCTGTAAAATGGGCATGATAAGATCCTCCTCAGAGTGATGATTTGAGTATTAAATGAGATAATCCATGGGATGCACTTAGTGTGGGCCTACCATTATTTATAGGTACTTAAAAATAATAACCTATAATAAAGCTTACATTTTCAGATGCCTTACCAATTTATAAAGTAATTGTTTCTATGTTTTTTTGTAGAGTTTTGCTTCTGCTGAAGGAGCATGTCAGTGTGTGAAAGCAGTTAGATAGTTGGGACATTTGCATGTAAAACATCAACAGACATATTTAAACTTTTTTAGTTATCAAGTTGTATTCCCTGCTATTTAAATGAAGAAATAATGAATTTCTCCCAAAGAAGGACTTCCTCAAAGCAATTAGAGAATGAATTGTACACTACAGTCAGACTTCCACATCCACAGATTCAACCAATGGAGAGACTGAAAATGTTCAGTAAAGCAGAAAACAATTTAAAGATGCAACAATAAAAGTAATAAAAAGAAATAATACAGTATAACCACTATTTGCATAGCATTGACATTGCATTAGGTATTATAAGTAATCTAGAGGCGATTTAAAGTATACAAGAGGATGTGTGTAGGTTATATGAAAATACAACACTGTTTTATACCAGGGACGTAAGCACTCACAGATTTTGGTATGCTTGGTGCTCTGAACCAGTCCCCTGTGGGATTCTGAGGGATGACTGTTACAACCCTTGAAATGGCTTAATTTGTGAGTGGTAAAATAAAATAGAATCAACATTTAGTTCTGTTCAGTTTCATGATACATGTTGAATATTTTAACTGAGAGAACAAAACATTTAAAAAACAATGACTCCTCTTCCTTATAACAGTGCATGGTCAGTTTAAAGAAGTCACTGTTCTGGAGCATAATTAAGTTACATAACTATATTTTTAAATAAATTAGTAAATTTTGTGACTGTTAATACCAATTAGTTGCTTTGCCAGATTCTTAAGTAAGGAACAGTTAATACTGGGAATAAAACAGACCTGAAACTTTAGATAATCAGTAAGAAGAGTGTGTTTATGGTTACAAATGTCTCTTTCCAATATGGTTGTTTAGTGATTGAAACTACAGGAAGAACTGTAGGCCCTCCAGATATTTATATTTGTTACTACTTACAACATTTTATTCTTTTTCTGATTTTTTTTTTCAGCTGAGGAAGTATATTCTGGAAAATGTTAGATGCCTTGATATAGTTTGTTCACTCATGGAGATAGTAGTACAACTCAGGAAACTTTAAAAGTTGCCTATCTTCCAAAGTGTATGACGTAATTCTAATTTTGAGGTAGAATTAAGGATGGGGCATGAACTTATTATTAATGGATTACTGATATTTTATCACATTCTTAGTTTATTGCTTAAAATGTTAGCTTTTAACTGCCTCATCATTTAAACAAAGTAAGACACTGAAACAAGTAGCAAACTATGTCTGTCTTGCTAACTACAGCTGGTGACATTCTGTTGCAGACGTTGTGGGGGCAATGGTATGCTTTTGTGAATAAATTAAATTCAAAACACAAGTTTTTCAGTTATTTTTCATATATTTTTCTTCTTTGTCTACACTTATATATAGCATCTCAGGGTGGTGGCAGAACAAGTGATAAAGCTTGATGTATTACCTCCTACCTCTCCATTAAATACCCATGAAGATATTTAAAAACAAAACCAGAAACTCGTAACAGTTCTGCAAATTAAGAAACTAAACATCGAAGATTATCAGCAAAGTCCAGGGAGAGTTTATTTCATTAGCAGGAATTGATTGAAAGCATAATCTTGAACATTGTGCTATTTATGCTATTTTATGGACCCATATTGGGCAAAATATATCCTAGGGAGTAGGAAAAGTCTTGGATTCATGCTCACAGGGGCTGAAAACCAAGCAGCCATCTCACTGAGGTAACTGTAATCTGACCCTCCTGGAGTTCTCAGTCCTTCACTAACCCATGTTAGCATCTGTGTTTCCAGAACTTTTCAGAGACTGAAACACCCTAGATACAGTAAGGCAAGAAGTAAAGAAGAATTGGAAGAAGATTGAAGCATCCTAGAGTCCCCCATGGAAAAGTATGGTGAAGGTAGAGGGGTGGGAGCAGGCCATGCTGGGAAACGTGGTCTCGATTGTGCTACGTGGTAAACAGCCAGTGGTGTGTGCTCCTCTGGCTTATTCAGAGAACCCTGCCCAGGCAGTTTAACCTCAGACCAGCCAACCCCGATGAGAAGGCTGTGTGCTAGTGATTAAGTTTTGAAATCAGGCTGGGGGTACATCAGTCTGCATTTGAAGTTCAGATGGCTGAAAAATTAAACTACCCTTTTTTCTGCCAAATGCCGGTCGTGGTGGATCTCTTTTCATCTTAGCAAGCATGAGTTTAAAAGGGGGTGGTGGTGGAGGAGAAAACACTGTGAAAGGACATGGGAAGATAACGAAAACATTGCTCTGAAGATTTAGAAGCAACATATGGTTCTGAAAATGACTTTTTTTGTAACATGCAGATGAAGTTAAGACATCTGCTTAGTCTCCTGAAAGAGAGCCAGGAGGATATGACCTCTAGAGAGAGAATAAGCTTAAAGAAGGTAAAAAAAAATGCAAAAGTTGGCTGAGATGAGGAAAGAAGATAGAGCTAAAATGGAGAAAGCAAAGAACAAAATTATGTAGCACTTTTGAATAATTCACTCATTAATTGTTCATTTATTAAACATGTATTGAACACCTACTATGTGCCTGCTGTTCTAGGTGCTAATGATGCAATAGTGAACAAAGCATAGTGAGCAGTTATGAAAGTCCAACCTAAAAGTTGTAACGTTTGTGGTGGAAAATGCTAGAAAAATAGGAGTAACTGTGATGTGAAGGAAAGCACAAACTCTAATTCACCTTTGGATGCTAAAGGCTTAACTCACAGTACACATTGGATAACAACTGAACATGGACTTCTTTCTCAAATAAGTCACAGACTCTATAAAAGACCTTTCTGAGAAGTGACCTTTGGCCGATTGCTTTATCTGCTTCTCATTGTTATTCTTCATAAAGCATGTTTGACTTCCCTGTCTAAAATTTCCTCAGTCTATCCTTTATCAAACACTAATCCCCTTCCCTAGTATATTTTTCTCCTTAGTATTGATCACCATGTAATATAGTATATATTCTACTTATCTCTTCACTGCTTTTCTCACTACAATATAAGTTGCATGAAGACACATATATGTTTCTATTTTGTTCACTGCTATATCCCTAGAACCTTATATAAAGCATTGCAAAAAAAAGAAAAGAAAAATAGAAGTAGAAACATTTAAGGTTGCTATAAGAAGACTCTTCTAATTTCATCAATGTCCAGGTAATACTTAAAAAATATACACATCCACAGACACTCTCTCACACACTCATCGAGATGTATTCTGATAATTTTAAATTTTTATTTCAAGGAAAAGGAAATTTATTTAGGTATAAAAAAAGTTGTCTACACTGAAACAAAAACCAAATTGGCTTCACATTTCTTTTCTACAATGCTAAATACCAGAGACCATCAGGTTATTGGTTTCTTATGTGATGTTAGTATACTTTATGTTGGAAAATGGCAGGCATTCTTTTTAGGCCCTTAACTTTCTTCTTCTTGGAAAAGTCTATTAGTATATGTATTTGGTTACAACAAGATACCTTACTCCAATCTGCTTTCAAGTTGCTTTACTAAGCATACAGACTACTGTATCTGTGATGTGAATGGCATTTTCTAGGACTTTACATTGCACATCAGTTTACAGGGACCTTGAAGAATGAAAGGTTGCC
This sequence comes from Carlito syrichta, assembly GCF_000164805.1. NCBI lineage: Eukaryota > Metazoa > Chordata > Mammalia > Primates > Tarsiidae > Carlito > Carlito syrichta. The sequence continues at coordinate 569,620 of NW_007252584.1, read as the reverse complement.
TTCCCAAGAATTCTGTGCCTGCCAAGTTGCCATACATGTATGAGAATGTTCAGATATGCAAAGACTTGGAAAAGAGGATACTTCTCAGAAAATCATCCAAAGATGCTCTTTAGCTGAGCAGAAAAATTAATGCAAATCAATCACTTTAAATATGTATGAACCATAGGAGAAAAGGGCTGATGGTAAACAATGAAGCCAATTGAATATATAAACAAATATAAATGAAATATAGTAGCTCATATGTATATAATTATAAATTAAATTTAACAGCCAAAGCCTATTCTCAAAAATGTATTTAACAAAATGGTATAAGAGGAATCATCTGTCTATACCACAGATTAATTTAAAACAGTTCAAAGTCACAGTAATTTAAATTGGTTCTGGCTTAAGAACAGATCAATAGCCTATACTAGACTAGGCTAGAGTGAACTAGAAAGCTCTGAAAGCAAATCTAGAATATATATGTAAGGATGATAAGATATAACAAAGAACTAAACACTTATGGTAAAGGATATTGGGAAAATTGGTTCAACATTTAGAAATTATGTAAATCTAGATTCCCTTAGCATTTTGTATATTAGATAAATTGCAAGTAGATAGAAATGTAAGAAAATAAATCATTAAAATATAGACATGCATAAATGCGAGTGAATATTAACCATACTCAGGCTAAGTAAGGACTTTGAGTACAAAAGCAGTGAACATAATTACAAAGGCCCATATCAATACATTTGACTGTGCAATAATTTATATTCAACAACAGCAAAACCCTAAGTAGTTCAGTGATCACAACAACATGGGAAAGATATTTGTAACAGAATTTGGCAATAAGTTCTTATCCATGAATCAGTAAGAAAAATACTAATCCTAGTGGGTCTCATTTCACTTATCAGTTGATAGAAGAAAACTTCTGTAATCTCATTGAATTTTAAAGATTTTTTAAATGATTATATTTTGTCCTGGCAATATATGATACTCTTGTATTGTATATTCTCATACACTGCAGAAGGAAACTGTGACATGATATATTTTTTTATGTCGGTTTGGCAGCATGTATTAGGAGCCTTTAACATTCATACCCTTTGAACCTTTCATTTCACTTATAGATGTTGAAGTATGTTCAATGATAGACTGGTTAAATAGCCACCATTAAAAATGGTGGGGCTTGTGGCTCAGCCTGTAATCCCAGCACTTTGGGAGGCTGAGGTGAGTGGATTTCCTGAGCCTGCAGGTTCGAGACCAGCACGGGCAACTTGGCAAGAGTTCGTCTCTACAATAAATCAAAAATTAACCGGGTGTGGTAGTGCACGCCTGCAGTTCTGGCTACTTAGAAGGCTGAAATGGAAGGATCACTGGAGCCCAGCAGGTCGATGCTGGGGTGACCATGTGAATGCCACTGTACTCTAGCCTGGGTGACAGAGTAAGACTCCAACCCCCCCCCCCAAGAAAGGTAGTTTTAAAAATCATATAATGACAGATAAAAATGTTGCTTATATAATGTCAAATGCAATAAGCAACTTGGATGGATTTAGAATCTACAATACTCTAGTGATCTATCACAGAAACAAAGAACAGAGTACCACATGTTCTCACTCATAAGCAGACCCTGAACATTTACCATAATAATATAAGAAAGGAATCGCCAGTAGTGGGATACTGCCAGAGTGGTGCGGGGCACAACATCAATAAGGGTACTTGATCTCAAACCAGGCAAAGTGGGGCCCAGAGGGAGGCCCAGACTTTACCTGTACAGTGTCCATTTGTATACCTAATCCTGAGTTGTACCCTATGTCTTTAAAATAAGAAAAAAAAAAGCAGTATTTGATAAGATATGGAATGTTAGTATTCCAATTTGAGAAAAATTTACTGGAAGAAAATATGCCAGAATGTTAGCAAGGGTTAATAATTTTTTATGTCTTGTTATACTCTTTTTATATCCTTTATATTATTTTTGTATTTCTATAATGAGTTTGTATTATTTTTATAAGCAGTTTGAATGCAAGTGAAATGTTAAACTTCTTTCCAGCATCTTCTCTTAATTGCATGTGCTTTCCACTAAACATTGAATTGGTTTTATGTGGGAAACTGTTTGACTTCATTCTTTAAGTAAATACATAAATCATATTGAGAGACAAAAGGGGGGTAGAGAGTGTTGGAAAAAGATTTCCATGGTATTGTTGAAAGGATACAAAAATAATAATTTTATTTTTGTCACCTGTTTTACACAGAAAACTCTATTTATGAGATACTAGAAAAATAGCTAATCTCTTTAAGATGGTATAAGTGTGCTAGTTATAGATTTAAATTTGTTGTCATGTCAGTAGACAGTTTTGAACTGAGTAAGATCTTTTATAAAATCTGACAAAGTTTTAACACTTAGGATACAATAAAGTGAATGTATGTGGGACTCTTTTCAGTTAGAGTGGAATATAGAATGGAACACTGGAACAATGTTCATTTGAAATGTGAACAATTTTACTCTCTTCCTGGAAGCACGTCATGCTACCCCTTTCTTTGTGCTGTGAGCAAAGCAAGAGAAAGTTCCTGGTAGAGTTTTTTCTTTCAGTTATTCTGTTTTTTGGTTGCCTCAGAGCCACTTCAAAACGAGCAGAGTAAGAAAATGATAGCAGTGTATTATGAGAGAGTAGCATATATAGAATAATCACCCTTGTACTACCTGGGCTAATATTCTGGGTGATAATCGCCTACATCATTTGGAATTGGCAGTTCTTTCTTCTCAATAATAAAGCAGTTACAACATCAGAAAGTACCTGAAAGACTGCTTTCTTTAAGTCAGAGGAGTCACTAATGTACAAATAAGTTGTATCCTAAAAGTTGTCTGTACCCTACAATTCTATCTATTCCTCCATTAAAAACAAAATCATAAACATATAAGATGTATCTTTTTTCTCAATAGTTGATAACACTTTTCACATAATTTTTTTCCTATAACACAAATATGAAAGCTGATATTTTACTGATGGGCAGATGGTAAACAGAAAGTGTTTGATGTACAGTTAGGACTCAGAGTTTGTCTTTTAGTATAAAGATTAAGATTGTCTTTTTCTTCCCTCCCTCTTCCCTTTGTTTACGAAAAGGACTTAGGAGAAAAGCTTATACTTTTAATAAGTTAATGATTTGTACCCTGTTGGTTATTGCCCGGTATTGTGTCCAATTATAAAGTCTTTGTTTTGATGCAAGGACAATGCTTTATTAAAAGATTGTATCTGTAAGTGTACCCACTTAGAGTAAAAGAAGAGCATGTTTGAGTCATTCAGAAGACTTCATCTGACAGGCTGGCTTTGAAGAATTTGTAGTAATTATTTTTCCAGAAACTTTTAAATTCCTTTTGTAGACCACATTTTTTTTTTAAAATCTGGGTCTCACTCTGTCACCTAGGCTAGAGTGGCATGATCAAGGCTCACTGCGGCTTTGACCTTCTGGGCTTCAGGTGGTCCTTCTGTTTCAGCGTCCCAAGTACTTGGGACTATAGGTACATGCCACAATGACTGGCTAATTTTTAAATTTTTTGTAGCGACAGGGTCTTTCTATGTTGCCCAGACTGGTCTCGAACTCCTGAACTCAAGTGATCCTCTTGCCTCGGTCTCCCAAAATGTTGGAATTACAGGCATAGCCAATGCACCTGACCATAATTTAGTGGTACTTAGTTCTTAGCATTTCCATTTCCTTTCCAGCCCTTATTTTCTTCTCCCCAACCAAAAACAAAACAACAAAAGATTTTTATATTTTAGTTTAAAATAGGATTCTCTCTACTACTTCTGTTCAAAAGAGATAAATACTGGTAGAGACAAGGTAATGATTGGTAACTGGGGATAGAATGTTTATCTCACTTTGTATTTGCAATGACCATCAAAAGGGAAGAGCTGGTGAAAACTAGATATGTTAGAAAAAGGCAAGTGACTTGGAGAGGTGTTCTGCTACCAGCAACTACTATATATTGTGGAGGCCTTTTCTTGGTCTTAGAAGCCCAATTAAAATGTGTTTTATACCACTCATCCTGGCACTTTTGAGTAACCTCAAGACATTGTCACTTCTGATTTATCATTTATCCATATTATATCACCATATCTGTTCTTTGCTCCCCACCCCTCCCCTTTCTTTCTTTCCTTGACAAATGTCTACAAGGTAGTAAGAAAGAATTTTGAAACCAAGAAATGAGGGGGTGGTAGGATGATCTGTTTTTTGCTCTCTGGGTTCTTGCTACTCTGTCCTAGGAGATATCCTCAGGCAATTGGGATCCCCAATTGGAAAAATACTGGAGAATGACTTTCCTTTTGCCTCTTTTCCTTTGCAGGAAACACATGAAATTGTGGCGATCAAGAAATTCAAGGACAGTGAAGGTATATATACATACATATATATTTTTTCTTCTGTATAAGTTTTTATAAATAGAGTGTGGAAGAGGTGGTATCTAGCTGCTTAGATCCTGTCTGTTCCTGAGATTTTAAAGTCACAGTCTCAGAAAATGAATATAACTTATTTCTTACCATACTTTGCTTTGAAACTTTTGGTTCCTTCTATGTGAATCTTCTAAGATCTCATGATATTAGAAAATTCATCTTATATTTTAAGGTACAGTCATCATTGGAAATCTATCGTGTTATCTATCCTGTTTCTAAATATTGTTAAAATAAAAAATTGATCTGAAGTAAATACTTCTATGGGTTCATATAAGTAGCAAGTACTGTGTAAAAGGTTTCAATATTGGTTACTGTGATCCTTGGCTCCTAGTAAGAGTTAGAAATACAAGGATAAGTGGTAGACAGTATTGAGGGACTGTTTTTATATTTAGAATAACTCATTGGGAGAATAAAAGCTTTTCAGGAAGAAATACCCTACTTGGAAGCCTTCTTCCCACTTCTAGACCATTTCCCACAGAGTATTAAAATTACCCTATGCTAGGCAAGAAAGTTTAAAACAAAGCATTTCGGTATTTGTTCGTTTTAAGATCCAGACTGTTGGCCATCCAATGATAGCCAAGTAGAGAAACTGACCACAAAAATACACGTGGACCTTAAGGAACTTTGGGCAACATTTTTTCAAACTTTTTTGGATAGTGACTCACAGTAGAAATATATTTTATATTCTAACCCAGTGTCTACACACATGCTCAACTATATGTAACTGATATAAAAGTATCACATTTATTATATGAATGTAAGGTTCTCTACTTTCTGTTCTCTCCTGTTCACATACATTTATATAAATGCCTATTGTGGCATCAAGTAGATTTATTTCACCTCTAATGCGCCACAGCCTACCATTTGAAAAACAGTGGTCTCACAGTAAAGGGTATCAATATAGCATCAGCCTTGATATCTAATCAGAGGTATGGAAATAGCAGTCATAGCGTACCTTCATCGGCACACATTTACTAAGTAGTGCAAGACACTAGCTTCTATATTTATGAACAGTTTCATCACCCTTACCTCAGAGACTCAGCAAACATTAAATAACAGAAAGGACTTGCTAACAAAAAAGTCCCAGGACAGATACAGTAGTATTTGATGTCATCTATCTCTGATGTGCTGGTTATATGGAACACGCATATCAGCTAGGAACTTTAGCAGCTATTGTGTGGATAGCCTTAAAGGGAAGGCAAATGGTAAATGCTTTTTGCTTGTTCTGGGGGAAAAATTACATCAAATGGTATACTTGTGGTCTAACAGTAAGCAGTAACCCCAGGCCAACCCACTATGAAACCATTGGAAATGAGCTCTTTTTTTTTGGGGGGGGGGATTGGAGTCTCACTCTGTTGCCCAGACTGGAGTGCAGTGGCTGCTCGCAGCCACTGCAGCCTCGACCCACTGGGCTCTGGCAATCCTTCTGCCTCAGCCTTCCGAGTAGCCAGAATTACAGGCACGCACTACCACACCCAGCTGATTTTTTGATTTATGGTAGAGATGAGATCTCACCATGTTGCCCAGGCGGGTCTCGAACCCGCGGGCTCAGGCAATCCACTCACCTCAGCCTCCCAAAGCGCAGGATTACAGGCTGAGCCACCAAGCCCGGCGGAAATGAGCTCTTTGAGCAGTGATTTTGGGCTAACGTCAGGTGGCCAAGAGACAAATGGATGATCTCCTAAAAAGAATGGTTGCAATAGCAGATCAAAGCACAACCTGTACATGGTATAAAGACTACTGACTGTGTATTCATCTTGCAGGGTACATTGAAAAGCATCATTTACCACCAAAAATAATAGCTGTCATTAAGTTTTTAAAAAGGAGTGCAATCTAGGCCATGTATACCATTGCTTTTTTAAAAAAACTAAATACCATAGTCCTAGTCTTTACAATCTCTATCCTATGCATACCAATTATTATATAATTAGCTTCAATTATATGATGTATTTTTACCTGTTTTAAGATACCTTCAGGGTGGCAATCAATAGTATATCCATTGAAATTATTTGAGCACTAAACCAGGTGCTATAAGAGCTGTGAAGATAACTTAGGTGTGGATACTTCCAAGAAGCTTATGACTTAGTAGAATTAAGACTTGTAAATAAGTAACAATAAAATGGAGTAGAATATCATGCCTGAGTGCAGACATGGAACCTGGATCATTTTGAGGTGAGAGAGATTGTTTTTAGCTGTGGCATTCAAGAGGGCATGCATTGTCTAAACATGGGAAACATTTGATCTGCTCTTGTTTCATTGAGCCAACAAAACATGAATCTGCTCTCCCTTCATCTCTGCCAGACCATTATCATTCACCATTCCTCACAGGCATGTCGCCTTATCACCCACCCTGCCCTGTCAATGCACATCTATGTACGCCTATACATACTTCTAGAGGGACACTTCCAAAATATTTCTATGATAGAATCTGAATATATATCCAATTATTCATCCTATTATAGACCCACTTTCCTACTGTTTACAATTCTCTCTGGGAGATCTAGTACTCTTTTTCCTGCCTTTACCTTTTTCTTCCTGCTGGGGTAGTGTCCTGCTTAATGGAAAGAAAGGAGGATACGTGTGTGGTGAACAACCCTTTTGGAGTGTAAAGTGTACATAGATAGTCTCATGCAGCTGAGGGTGCCCATTCAACCCCTATATAAACCATTTAATTCCCAATTGGTTTATTATCATAAATTTCAACCAGTTATAATAAAAATAGTACCATGATAACATTGCCCTTATTGTCATGTAGCTCTTATTAATCTGTTATTAGTTACTCTCAAAATATTCTTTTGTTATTATAATAGTGATTATTCCCAATCTAATGTTTTAATTATTTGTGAAGATAATGAAGTAATCCTATAAAAACTTTGTTAAAATGAAAGGGGATCTGTACTTGGTCTGATCCATGTTCAAGCTAATCCAGTACAGATGTTTCTTGACTTATGATGGGCCTACATCCTAATAAAACCTACATAAGTTGAAAATATCTTAAGTCAAAAATGTATTTAATACACCAACCTACTGAACAGCATAGCTTAGCCTAACCTATCTTAAACGTGCTCAGGACACTTCCATTAGCCTACAATTGGGCAAAATCATCTAATATAAAGCCTATTTTATAATAAAATGTTGAATATCTCATGTAGTTTATTGAATACTTTACTGAAAGTAAAAGCAGAATGGTTGTATGGGTACCCAAAGTCCAGTTTCCACTTGAAGTACAGTTTCTCCCGAATGTGTATAGCTTTCACACCATCATAAAGTAAAAAAATTGTAAGTCAAACCATTGTAAGTAGGGGACTGTCTTGTCTGTATTCTCCACTTATGGTATCAAGAGATATTTTGTGGGAGTATATATTACCTTCTGGTAGCTTTAAAAGATTATGCTAATATTCTCCTTTCTTGTTAAATTCATATGTATCCACAATTTTGTGTATAATGTTTTTGAAACTACATTTTAAGGTAGACCACAATTTAGTTCAAGAGGTCCTTATTATCCCAGGATAATAAATTACTATTTAAAATGGGAACCAAAAGTTTATAGAGAATAAAAGTTGGTAAAATGAAACTAATATTATGAAAATAAATTTATAGTTAACACAATTCAGGTTATAATACCAACTAATGTGCTATTACTTAGAAGAAAGAATCAAGTGTTACCTTTTTGGAAGGAGGAACAATTTTTACAGTAAAATTGTAGGCTAGGCCAATGAACAACTTTACACTAAAAAGAGGGTTATTAAAAAATATACAGAAGGGCTGGGAATGATGGCTTACACCTGTAATCCGAGCACTTTGGGGGGGTCTGGGCAGGAGAATTACTAGAGCCTAGGAGTTTAAGACCAGCCTGGGCAATATTGTGAGACCTCGTCTCTACCAAAAAGAAAAAAAAAAATTGTCCAGGGGTTGTGGTACACAACTGTAGTTCCAGCTACTCAGGAGGCTGAGGCAGGAGGATTGCCTGAGCTCAGGAGGTCGAGGCTGTGGTGAGCAGTGATCATGCTACTGCACTCCAGCCTGGGCAAAAGAGGGGGACCCTTACTCAAAATAAATAAATAAAAGACTTTGTCAGTTTTCTCTTTGTTTTTTTTTATACTCCTGTCTTTCTGTCTTCATCTTTTTCAGGTCCTTATTCTCCAGTTGTTAACTGATATAATTCTATCAGATCACTTATTAGCATCTTTGCCTGTGATTCTTCCCGAAAACTTTGACATCCTAAGTTAGGCATCAAAAAGGAGATAAACAGGAGATAAAGAGAAGAATGTTTGAGGGATGACAGTTTTTCGAGATTACTTCACTACTTAATTTTTTCTTGTTTTGATGACTTTTGCTTCTTGATACTTAATCATAAATTTGGAATATCAGTTAAAGAATTTTTTTTTTTTTTTTAAGCCGGGCTCAGTGGCTCAGCCTGTAATCCCGCACCTTTGAGAGGCTGAGGTGAGTGGATTGCCTAGGCCCGCGGGTTCGAGACCTACCTGGACAGTGAGACCTCATCTCTACAATAAATCAAAAAATCAGCCGGGCGTGGTAGTGCATGCCTGTAATTCTGGCTACTCAGAAGGCTGAGGCAGAAGGTTCGCCGGAGCCCAGCAGGCCGAGGTGCCTATCATGTACAATGAGATATGCTATTTGAATGAGAATTTTCTATCACTATTGAATTATCATTCTCACACATACATGTACAAGTTTCTGATCTTAATTTATTAAATAATCCAAAGGTACCAATTTAGACTACATAGTTTTGAATCAGCAAACATTAAAAATATTGCCTGTTCAACCTTTAGGAGAACCTGCTGTCTAGATTTATTTTTTTTTTTTTTTGCAAACATTTTAATCATCTTTTACTTTTTGGACTTCCCATCTTTCCTTGAATATACAGATGATGGGATGGGAAGGGATCCTTTCTACTTGTCACTGGGTCTTGGTGCATAGCAAGCAGTCTGACTCCAGGGAACTGTGCAGCAGTCCTCATTTCAGATGGAATTTAGGTTTTATCTCTTTTTTTATATCAGATAGAATTGCTTGCATTTCATGTTCTGCTTATGTTTTCTACAGAGAATTATTTTTCTCTTGGAATGGACATATTTACCCTTCTTAATTATTGGAAACTGTTTAATTGATCATCTATTCTGTCCTCTAATTTATTTCATTCTTATTTTTACCCATACATCTGAAAGTTCTACTGATCTCTGTATCAGGGATACTCTGGTCTCCTGTTTTATATAATGGTACAAAATGAGAATTTATAATCTGAGCCCTTAAGTTCAAGAGCCTGACTTCTCTGTAAGAGAGGCCTTAAAACAAAATTCCAACTCCTGATTAAAGAAAGAATTTGATTAACTGAGCTTAAGCATTCTGCCAAGTCATGATTTTGCCACAGTTTCTTACCATATCCAAAGTGGATATCTTTCAGATTTCAGAGATTTTTCGAGGATTTGATGACCATTTTGTACCTTCCATCATTTAATAAATTTCTACTGTGCTTTTATCTGCTCTTCATCTCTGAAGATTAGAAAGTCTTCATCTTTTTTGGTGTATATAACAATAGCATCAGCATTCGAATCCCCTCAGCCACATTAATTGCCTTACTGTTGATGTTCCTTTTTCAATCAGGGCAACCAGACACAAGTATGGTAACCCCGTGGTTTTGAACAAGGATGGGTTGACTTTTCTTTTTCAGGATTTCTGTATAAAGGTCCATCTGGGGGAGGGGAGCTTCTTTGGCTATACAAAAACATCAGGTTTGTGATTTCATAAAGTAGGTTATAACTATTCCTGGATTTCTTTTCCAAGCCCACAGTTCTTTAAAAATAGAGTTACAATAGAGTTTCTGCTCTTTAGATTTTTCTCTTTTTATCACTTATCTTTGAATCTCCTTTGCTCTTCTTAATCTCCTATAAACTTTCTTTTTAAAAATTGTTCTCTTTTACTTTAGTGAATCGCTCTTGATTTTTAGGCGTATTAACTTGCCTTACTGGTAAGCTTAGAAGTAGGACAGCTTTGGGTTTGTTTCTACTTAATGTCTTTTTTCTGCCCTGCCATTTAGTCCTCACTCAGTGGGCTTTATATATATCTGCACGTAACATTGTCAGAGTTGATCATGTATTCAACTAGATCCCCTCAGTGGTAACTGATAGCAAGGTCAGTCAGCATGCACATAAGCAGGTATCGTGTGGAAGTATCGACTCTTAGACCTTCAGAATAAGCCAGTATAACCCCAGCCCCAATTTACATATGATAAACCCAAAGCCCAAAGTTGTACAGCTTGCATGTGATTAACTGCAGCTAAAATAAAGACCGAGGATCATCACTGAGTTTTTCTTCCACCCATAATATGCTACTTTGCCCCTCAGCTAAACAATAGCAGAGTAGTAGTACCTGAACCTGAATGTTGTGACTTATTTTCCAAAACTCACTGTATTGTACCATTCCACCTATGTCCCTGTATTCTGCTCAGACTATGAGGTAGACTATGAACTTTGGTTCACTCGCCCTAAGAAAGTTAGTTATCCTTTCTTAACTTGGTTCCTTCGTTTGTAAACCAGAGGACCTAGCCTAGATAAAGAATCTACAAGGATTATTTCAACTAGATGGCAGCGAATTTTGTGCTCATTTCAGTGGACTGTGCTACAACCTTTTCAAAACTGCCTCATGGAAGTACTTTGTTATTTTCTGAACCTTTGAAAAGTCTGTATAAGTGGAATGTGCCGTTCTTTTTTCCATTGTCTGATAATTCAGTGCCACAATTTTTATCATAAAGTTCAGGGCAGGCCAGGAACCTTAAAAGTACTTAGCAAAACAAAATTATAGAATGTACTAAGGAATGAAGAGTACACATTTTGCTTGCACATAGGGAATTCACTTCCTGCCTATTCCCATTCATTAGTGCTCAAGTGTTTACCTTAATTTTTAATACCTATGACTGGCATAAAGTAGAGAAGCTTTTATTTCCTTAAAAAAGATGTCAAATGAGGTTGTTTTGGCACTACATGCTAGGTGGTTTTGTGAGCTGCTTCTTGAAGAGTCATTTACTTTCTATAACCATTGTTAAGTGTAGTCAGTATAGATTTGGATACTGTGTATATAACAAAGTACCAAAGTTCCACGAGGTTTAGGCTTATAATGAGATTTTAATGAAGAGAAATCATAGATGATTATATTTGGAAAAGGCCATCGAATTTTTGGGAGGTAGAGGGCATTTATTTATTTTATTGATGAAAAGTTAAGTGGCTTACATGTCACGTGGTTAGTTGAGTCTAAAATCTGGATCTCCTTAGTCCCAGTCCAGTGTTCCTTCTATCCAAACCATTTTGATTCAACCATTCTGAGGTGGCTTTATCCATTAGCAAAGTGAAACTGCCACAAGTTGGTAATAATACAAAGCGCTTTTTTTTCAGTTGTTTTTCCAGTGCCAAGAATTCACCAGGCATTTGATTAGGGAAGATACATCAGCTGTATTTACTTAGCGACTGTGTTGCAACAATTATTTGTGCCCCACTCCAGCTTAGTTTATGGATGTTCTTAATGATTTTGTGTGTGTGTGTTGTGTGTGTGTGTGTGTTCGTGTTCTTGTCCCTGAGTACTGTCAGTTCTGGATCCTCCATGTTAAATAATCAACATATTGTAGAACACAACCAGAGGCAGAGGTGAATGGGGAAAGTAAAGGTGTCTTACTCCCTGACAAGCAGCCCCCTTCAAAGTTCTTGAGAGAGAAGATTGACAGCGCCGAACTGAAAACTGAGAGGGCAAAGTACCTATTTTTTGCCATCCCGTTGTTGCTTCCCCTTACATCTGAAGCAAGGAACAGCTAGCCATATATGAGCAAAGATTTCCTCATGGCCCCAGGTGAAGCATTCATGTAGGCAGAATTTGTTGATCACCTCTCTTTGGTTGGGTATATGCTGTTGAATGGAAGAACTTAGTCCTGTCCTCCAAGAGCTCTTAATTTAGCAGGGGTGGCTACACAGATGGTATGCCCGTAAGCAAACAAATATGTCAAGAACAATGGTGACAAGTCCTATAAAAGAACAGTCCAGAGTATTGTGCTAAGGAATAATGTAGATGGGGCCTACTTGCTTTAGTGGTGTAGGAAAGGCTCTGAGGGAGTGACATTTAAGCTAAAACCTGAGGGCGCCAGCCCTAGAAAGAGCATGGGTAGTAGACTGAGTGTTCTGGGCAGAAGGAACAAGTGGAAAGGCCCTAAGGGTGAAAAATATAGTTGGGAGCTACTTTGGTAACTGAAAGAATAAGGTGAGGGAGGGGGAGAGGGGCATGAAATAGGGACGGAAAGGCAGACAGGGATCAGGTCATAAGTCAACAGTGTGTACCGTCTCTTGTTGAATTAGTTTCTTATTAGATCATTTATTGAGATCTCTGGGTTATTCTATCTTTTAGAGATAGATGGTTTTTAGGTTGATTACCTCAACCTTGAGAGGAACTCAGAGGGGATATAAGAAGCAGGTTCCTGATCTACCCTCTCGAGGAAACTGGTGGTATTCCCTCGGCTTCAGCAGCTGGGCCTACCATAGCATTCTAACAGTCATGCTTCACTTCTCTGTCTCAGCCCCAGTTTGCAGAAGAGCTGGACCTTGTCCCCTCAAAATCCTCTAAGATACTTCAAGAAGTCCACTGATTGAATCTCAGACATTCCCTCACAGCCAGGTAGCATCCACTGTCATATTCCTTTCCCTGTCGGTACCCAGTTTCCAGTTGACCTCCCTGATGTAATCTGAGTTGGCTTACTGCTCATGCCACTGTCGGCCTTTACTGCTGCTGGTCTTTGTCTTCTGATAGGCAGTATCTCTCTCTCTGCTTTCCTAATCTGTGCTCCAGCATCCTCCAACAGCTTTCTGGCTGAAGTAAGATACTTCACGTACATAGCTAGTTCACAAAGACTTTATGCTTCCAGTTTGTTACAGATACACTGGTGCTAGCCCCTGCTTTTATTAGAGTCCCCTTCCCTCCCATTTTTGAGTCAGGGTCTCACTCTGTCCCTCAAGCTGGGGTGCAATAGCCCAATCACTATTATAGCTCATTGCAGCCTTGAACTCCTGGCCTCAAGTGATCCTCCCACCCTAGCCTCCCAAAGCACTGGAATTATAGGTGTGAGCTACTGCACCGGGACAGTCCCTTCTCTTTGTATTCAGTTTGAATGTGGGTTGGGAGAAGGGGCTGGGATAGAAAATAATCTGAGGACATCTTCCTGGCACTGCATTTAGAATCTTTCCTCTCCCTCTGGACTCCATACAACCTTTTTTCCTCTTGTGTACCTTGATTAGAAAGCATGTCTTCCTAGAAGGCACATGAGTCTTCCTTGCTCCTATCTCCAAAACTCTGTTTTCTTCCCTGTCAGACTTGAAGACATGCTTGAACCTGAGGGTCACATAACTCTCAAGCTAGGATTCTTGGTCTTACCCAAAACCTTGGGACCAGATGTCTTTTAAGATTCATAACTTTTGGATCTTAGAATGGAAATATAGCATGTTACATAGCACCCAGTTATCAACTAGTATTTCTGTAGCACAATATGTGAATGTTCATATTAGATGGGATAAATAAAGGCTATAAAGTAATCTCATGTCAGTTCAGGTTTTGCCTCTAAGTAAATTTACCACAAACTTAGAAAAACCTTTCTGTTTTTAGACTGGTTTTTGGATTTTGGAATTATAGATGAGGAATTATGACCCTGTATCCTGGTACATACATATAACATATACCATATGCCACGGTAATATGGTAGTTAGAATTTCCCAGCTCCCTCTAAAGCTATCATTTAAAAAACTCATTTAAAATAAAATGTTATCCTCCCTACTCCCCTGCCAATTGATTCGTTAGAGTTAATGTAACTTCTGTCCTTCCTCCATGACTGTGGAGGTTATCATGAGTGAAGTTGATGGTATGGAAGAGGGTATGTTGGTGCAGTGTAAATTCTTCATCTCGAACAGCTACACCATCTGGGATGGACAGATGGACATGCCACAGGAGGACAGCAGGAACCTACAGCAGCTGCTGTTCAGAGAGAAGATCAGATACTCTTAGAATTCCCTGCAACTTGGCTAGGAGCTGCATCACAGATGCCTGGTGCATGACCTCTGCTCACTGAGGTGACTCAACTGCAGCCTGAAGAATAAAATGTTCTTTTAAGCCAAAACTTCAGGCCAGCCTTAAAAATATCAACTACGACAGATGCTGGTTGCATAGAGGTGCCTCTGCACACTGATATGTTTGATTCTTTATGACTCTTTTAAATTTCTCCTTGCCTAGAGTAGAGTGTTAGAGTTAAATGACAACAGATTCGTGTTGTATTTGTGTTTGTTTTTACACATAAACTTAGCAATAAAAGAAGTATAAGAAAATATAAGCAGAAAATCAAGTTTGTGCTGCTCAAGTAAACCTTTTCCTCTTTAATTTTCTTATTCTTGATCCTTTCAACAGGAAAATATGCTATTTAATATCCCATTCTTGGACTTCTTATGCATAAGTACTCAGAGTGGAAGGTGAAGTTGGAATGTTTTCAGTGTTCCAGAATTCTTTGAAAGCTTTAGTTTTATTCTCTTTACCATTGTTTACATTCTAGAAAATGAAGAAGTCAAGGAAACGACTTTGCGAGAGCTTAAAATGCTTCGTACTCTCAAGCAGGAAAACATTGTGGAGCTGAAGGAAGCCTTTCGTCGAAGGGGGAAATTGTACTTGGTTTTTGAGTATGTTGAAAAAGTAAGTCATTAATTGCCAGCGTGGAGATTTGCCTGAATCTTTTATTTAGGACTGTTTCTGACATTATTGAAGAAAGTCCTATTATCTAGTGTAACTTATCAATGTACTCATAATCTGAGGACTTTAAATGAAAGTATTATTCATAATCATTAGAAGTTCTGAAAAATATTTAAGAATTTTGTACAGTTTAACTATACAGAGATAATCTTAAGTTTAAGCAATATACTGATTTGGCCTCTGAAGTCTTAAATTCTATGTCCAACAAGTAATTTTTAGACATGATTTGTCTTAATTAAACCTAAACCAGGACTCTGAGGGAGAAATGGGTGAATTGACAGTGATGGTACAGGCTGGTAGAGGATGTGTAAGACATCATGCAAGCATAGGCTGGTATCTGAGTCAGACTTAGCGTGGTGAATGAGCAGCCTCATGAAGCTGCCTTTGTGAACTGTCAGTGCTTTGGCTTTATTTGAGGGAAGCTTAAGGCTGTAGATGAGACCACAAGTAAGGGACTGGAAATACGGGGAAAGGAAGAAAAGCGTTCATTTTTTGAGTTGTCTACACACTTGCCTTAGTACTTTTTAAAAATGGTCAACTTGTTACTGACAATTTTAATGACATGACCTAAGGGCAAATGTATGTTACAGTAATCAATAATGTGTGCATAGGAATTTCTAGA
Organism: Carlito syrichta; assembly: GCF_000164805.1. NCBI lineage: Eukaryota > Metazoa > Chordata > Mammalia > Primates > Tarsiidae > Carlito > Carlito syrichta. Next base: position 553,798 of record NW_007252584.1, on the reverse strand, counting down.
GAGCAACTGACCTACAACAATTGGTTACGATCAAGAACTTAAACAAATAAGCACCCTGACAATAGTAGAAGACATTGGTGCCATTTTCCTTGATGAGTAAATAGGTGGTTCCTGCAGATTCCTATGCTATCTAAAGAAGATTGAAATGGGAGAGTTTTATGTTTATTGTAAGGCCATGCCCAGGTGCTGGCTATACCATAAATGACAGAGCATCATTATTTTCATTACCAAATGTAAAGCAGTTTGCCAAGATGACAGACCAACCAGTAATGTGTCTTTGAATTCATTCAGTCTTTACAAATTAGTTTTCTAAATATATATATAGTGTAATTTCATTACTAGAAAAACTTGAAAAATTACTAGAAGGCTCTTTGCAGTTTTAAACTACTGCTTTTATGTTCCTTTCCCAAAATCTGTTTTAAGTTTCTTTTTCTGTGTCGATTTGGGTATTCCCCTAAGGTACCTTTTCTACCAAAGTAAAACTCAACGTTGATTTTTTTTAAGTTATTTTTTTTTAAAAAAAGGGATTGCTATACTAGGATCCGAGGGGAAATCAGATGCTCTTTATTTTTTTATTTTAATTTTTAAGAAATTTTAAGAGATGAGTTCTTACTGTGTTGTGTAAGCTGGAGTACAGTGGCTGTTCACAGGCACGATCATAGCTCACTGCAGCCTCAAACTCCTGGACTCAGCCTCCCGAGTATCTAGGACTACAGGCACATACCATCATGCCCGGCTGCTGTTTATTTTTTAGTTGTCACAAATCATCACCCAATTTGCAGTTTTCACTGCCAAATAATAACATTTTGACAGATCTATTTTAGTTTATCTTTTTTAAAATTTCTGTTCTACTTATGGTGATTGTTCATGATTAATGAAAATTTAGTATAACAAATAGAGAAATTACTTCTGTATATCTGTTTCCTCACTGGGAGAGGAAATATCTGTGGTCCCTCTGCTAATAAGTGGCAGAGCTGCTACCAGAACTCCAGTCTTCTGGCCCTCTCGCCTGAGATTCTTCCCCTGCCCCTGTGGTTCTTAGGTAGAAGATGACTTTCATACCTGCCCATTAATGGTGGTGCCGAAAAATTGACAGTGAGTATCAGGAGGGCAAGGAGAAAGATGCTCTAAGGGGTAGAGGTTTGGTAACAGAGACCCAGGATTACAGTGGCTTAAACAAAATAGAAGTTTCTTTTTCCTTCATGTACAAATGCAAAGGTAGGCAGTACAGGATTAGTATAGCATCTCTGCTCCACCACACCTGAGATGTGGCCCTTGTCCTTAAGATCAGGATAGAGTTCCAGCTGTCATATCCCATTGGTCCGGATATAGTTGCATGGCCACACTAACAGTGAGGTAGAAGGGAAATTGTGCTCTTTGTTCTAGACAGCTAAGCCACCACTTGAAAGTTGTATTCCTGAGGAGTAAAGGAAGAACGGATACTGGGGGACAGTATCTCTGCCCCTGAGGAATTTAGAGTGGAATATGAAATGAGATATACCATTTGTTTTCTATATTACAAAGCCCTCCTACTCTTCCTGTGCATTTGATACCTCCTACGCATCCATTATTTCAAAAAGACAATTAAAGTTAATCACGTTGGCTTACACTTGTAATCCCAGTTCTTTAGGCGGCCAAGGTAAGAGGATCATTTGAAGCCAGGAGTTCTAGACCAACCTGGGCAATATAGCAAGGCCCCAGCTCTACAACAGAATTTTTAAAAAAATTATTCAGGCGTAGTGTTAGACACCTGTAATCTCAGCTACTAGGGAGGCTGAGGTGGGAGGACTTCTTGAGCCCAGGAGTTTGAGACTGCAGAGAGCTATGATTGTGCCGCTGTATTCTGGCCTGGGAGATAGGGTCAAGGCCTTTTGTGTATTGTTCTTCTGATTGAAGGCAGTCACATTGCAAAATCCATATATATATATATATATATATATATATATATATATATATACATATATATGTTTATCACCACTAGCTCTCATCCCTTGCCAGTGTTTTATATTTGTCTCACTCACATTTGACTAGATGGCAATATTGTTTAGCAGCTTTCCTTTAGCTTTTCTAAAGTTTTCAACTTTTTCTTATAAAAAATAACTCCTTTAAAAATTATTATTTCATTGGTTTATATGATATTTAATTATATTAAAATAAGCACATCTGTTATAAATTGGTATGTGAATAAATGGAACTTATTCTTGACTGGTGGGAGCAAAATTGTGGGGCTTTATTAGAGCATGAAGTCTAACTTTTTGGTCTTAGGACTCCTTTATACCTGAAAAGTATTGAGACCCCAAGAGCTTTTTATTTATGTGTATTTTATCTATTAATGTTTTTCATATTAGAAGTCAAAACTGAGTAATACAAAAATATTTATTAATACATTTAAAAAAAGCAACAATAAGCTTATTACATGTTAACCTAAATAAGTTTGTATGTCACTTATTCTTTCAAGTAAAAAATGATGTTTCATAAAACACTAGTTCAGCTTGCATCTCAATCATCCCAGTGCTTTTCTTTAAGACAACCAGTTGTCCAGATGGCACATATGTATGCAGCAGAAGGGTTTTATTGGATTCTTCATTTTATCATGTAGATTCTTAAAAAGACATGTACTCAGCCAGGCTCGGTGGCTCAGCCTGTAATCCCGTGCCTTTGGGAGGCTGAGGTGAGTGGATTGCCTGAGCCCACAGGTTCGAGACCCGCCTGGGCAACTTGGCAAGACCTCATCTCTACAATAAATCAAAAACTAGCCGGGTGTGGTAGCACAGGCCTGTAGTTCCAGCTACTTGGAAGGCTGAGGCAGAAGGATCGCCAGAGCCCAGCAGGTCGAGGCTGCGGTGGCCGGGAGTGGCCACTGCACTCCAGGCAGGGCGACAGAGTAAGACTCCAAAAAAAAGACATGTACTCAAGTATTGAAATTTAGTAAAAGTAATATTTTTTACTGCTTCATCAAGGGCATCCTTAACTAAAACTGCTGGGTTTTTTGTTTTTTTCCTTTTTTTGACTTTAATTGGATTAAAAATTCATTACCTTGTTTCATGCTAAAGTAACAGCAGTTTTACTCATTGTTACTTTGTACAGTCAGTGTAAATGCCAACACAGTGAAAATGGCAAACATCTGAATGTTGTTATGAATATCGTTTTGACTTCATGGACCCTCTGCAAGGTCTGAAATCCCATAGATCCATAGGTCACACTTTGAAAACTTCTGTCTTGGATGGTTGCCTACAAGCAATAAGCTATAGATGTGCTGTGGGCCTTACTCGTGCTCTACAAAGGGAATGGAGATTGTTTGATTAATCTGGAAATCCAGTGGAGACTGACTAACTAGAGTTTCTACGTAATACAAAATTTTCATGAATTTTATTTAGATGAGATCAGGCACTTTCAGGGAGGTATGGCTGCAGAATTTTTGTTTAAAATGGTCTCTGACTCCAAACTAAGGTTTTTGAAATTATTTAGGATCTATGAGTTTTTACTTCAGCAGTATTCTCTAGACCACCCTTATTTTTGTACTATGCATATTGATCATTTCTCATCTTAGAGATCTTTTTCTTTTTTTCTTTTAAGAATATTACACAGATGTTCCAGAAATATTTTCATGGCTTGATTTTATTGCAACGTTCTATTGATGACTGTTTCCTCCCTTTATACATTACCATGTTATATATCTACTGTGTATTGCTTTTTCCTTCAAATTATTCAAAAATTATACCTGAAAAGCTTTAGGGGGAGTGAAAAGTACACAAAGTTATTATTTGTGGCAGCACTGGGTAGTAGTAAAAATGGGATTTCTCATAAAAGAAAGACTTGATTTAATGCAGTATCCTAATTCAACATGAGAAAAATTGTAGATGGAAAGCAAAGCACATGCTATGTATAGGATGGATTATCTGAGATGTTTTTTCAAATTGTTAATACTTAATTTATGGCCCTGCCTAATTTTGGAAATTAATGACTTTAATTTTTAGAATATGCTTGAATTGCTGGAAGAAATGCCAAATGGGGTTCCACCTGAAAAAGTAAAGAGCTATATCTACCAACTAATCAAAGCTATCCACTGGTGCCATAAGAATGATATAGTTCATAGAGGTGAGTTTGAGACTTTTGAAATGGAAAATATTAAAGAACATATTAAATAAAATTAACAAAATATTTCACATATTACTGTCTTAAGGATATTTCCATAAGCTTTGACATTTCCATTTAAATTAAGTGCATTTTGAAAGTACAATAGATAAGTCGTTTGCTCTCCAAATTGCCTTTTGTATCGCCAAAAGAATGGATTACAAATTTATTTGAATATTGTGGTGAAATCTCTTTGTATAACCAGATCTACTCTCAACGGTAGAAACGCCTACTGATATGAGAGAACTCAAAGGATGTGAACTTTGACGTGTTCTTTAGTTGGGGTGGGAGAGAGCAGAGGGTTGATCTTTAATGCTATTCAGTCCTGCTGGTAGATCAGGTAATGTGGAACAACTCTGAACCAGGCTTGATAGGTGGTCCCTAAGTCACTGGCCCCCATTGGCACTCATCTCATCCCCTCTTACACCAACAGTCTCCAGTATGTATTCTCACCTCCTGATTTTCCCTACGTGTTAGTGAAAAGTGCCTGTTGCCCGCAGTTTGCAGGTGTGATTAACCTTGTATAAAGGCCATAATTACACTCCCATAAGCTGTTTTGTTTTGTCTTTTACTACTATGAAGAAGGTGGTTTATAGCAATAAAAGGGAAATTACTTGCTCAGCATCATCTAGAACTCTATACCATTGATCTTCTGATAATCTTTCTTGCATTGTGGAGTTTTAAGGAGGAAGGCACAAATTGATACAATAATGAACTAAAAGATGTTTATCTGAAAATATTATAGTTTCCACTTTTTGTCTCTGAATTTATTAGATAAAAGAATGCTACATTTTAATTTACCTATACCGGCACACAAGGATCTCACTTTTAAAATAGTCTCACTGTAAGAATAGCTTGAAAGTATGGTCATTATGAAAAATGCCCCAACTTCTATTATTTTTAGAGAAAGTTTCTACTTCTCTTGCATTTGACTCTCATAGCAATTACCTTATCAAGGTTGTTGGTGGCATGGATAGCTCTCCAGGTTGATTGGACATGAAGTATCTAGTGTAATGATTCTAATAACAGTCTATACTACAGTTTGAGTATATTAATAAGGAGCTGAGCCAGCTGCATTTCCATCATGGCACTGTCATTTACTTAAGTGTGTAGTGAATTTGTGGTTGTGAATTCATGGTAAAAACAATGATTCTGAAGTCTACAGATTTCACTACCACTGCCCTTTCTCCATTTGCACCTCTACCATATGATGGGTACTATACTCTCAAAATAGAATTGTGAGAGGCTTCCCAAGGGGAGAACTCAACTGCATTTTCTGTGAATTTCTACTCAACTCCCATCACATCTTCAAAAGATCCATGGGAAAAAATTAGAAATCTTAACTTGACTCATCTAGTGTAGCTTCAACATTAGGCATTGATAATTGTGAACCACAAGAAAGAGATAAATTTAGAAATTACATGGAAAACCATAACAGAAAGCATATCTTATATTTTTCCTCCAGTAACTATAATGGTAGCTACTTATTCTCATATATATTTTTAAGGTATCTTGTGGGTATAGCTATTTTGTATTCTGTCTCCAAAGATTTTTATGATTAGCATTTTATGAAGTGATAATAGTTATTGAGATGTGTTGGCCTAGGTTTAATCATTCTTAAATTTCTTACAGAGATCTAATTATTTTTTTAAGATTTAAAGAGAAAAATTTGTTTTTGAAATTGTGGTGTGCATATTTCTCAAAAAGAAATTAATTGAAACGTTCATGTATCAGTATGAAATGAGTAATTCTTTTTGCTGCCACAGTTTTCTATTCAAATTACTGTAGATACTTATAATTAGATGCTGTTACAGTGATCTCACAGTGTCAATCAGAAGAATACAGATCATTTTTACTCATTGTTTTTTAATCTTGATACTCTAGATATAAAGCCAGAAAATCTTTTAATCAGCCACAATGATGTTCTGAAATTGTGCGACTTTGGTAAGTTAAAAAGAAATCAATTCCTGGTACTTACAGAATTAATTTGATATAACACATAGGTAGCATTTATAGGTATATTAAAAGTAATTTTTTATATTTTGACTTAAATTAGCAGGGCAACATTTTAATGGATTGTATGTTGAAAATAGATTGCTGAGCCGGGTTCGGTGGCTCAGCCTGTAATCCCACGCCTTTGGGAGGCTGAGGTGAGTGGATTGCCTGAGCCCGCGGGTTCGAGGCCCGCCTGGGCAGCGAGACCTCATCTCTACAATAAATCAAAAAATCAGCTGGGCGTGGTAGCGCATGCCTGTAATTCCGGCTACTCAGAAGGCTGAGGCGAAAGGATCGCCGGGGCCCAGCAGGTCGAGGCTGCGGTGGCCGGGAGCGGCCACTGCACTCCAGTCTGGGCAACAGAGTGAGACTCCAACTCAAAAAAAAAAAAAAAATAGATTGCTGGAAAAGTACTACACTCTTTTTGCTCTGCAGAATATTGTCTGCTAGTTTTTAAAAATTATCACACAGTATTTGTTCAATAAGAATTAATTCGGCCGGTCTCGGTGGCTCAGCCTGTAATCCCACGTTTTGGGAGGCTGAGGTGAGTGAATTGCTTGAGCCCGCAGGTTCGAGACCCGCCTGGGCAACTTGGCAAGACCTCGTGTCTACAATAAATCAAAAAATTAGCCGGGTGTGGTAGTGCGCACCTGTACTTCCACCTACTTGGAAGGCTGAGGCGGAAGGATCGCCGGAGCCCAGCAGGTCAAGGCTGCAGTGGCCGGGAGCGGCCACTGCACTCCAGTCTGGGCGACAGAGTGAGACTCCAACTCAAAAAAAAAAAAAAAAATTCAAGACAAATACATGCATGTCCATGTATTCATAAGCAGCACAGGTAATGATGCCACAAAAATAATTTTCTGGATGAATTATCTAAGGTTCTCTTTAAAACTGTTGATACCACTATGGCCTTCTGGTTTGAGCAGGATAAAAAGTACCTATTTTAAATGTTGATAGAAATTGTTCTAGATTTAATTATAAATGCTAAAAATATGTCATCTATATAAATACATGTATTTTGTATATGCAATAGTTATGTATCTGTAAAGTTAAAAGACATTTTTAGAACATTTTCATTTGCTCCCTCTAATTGTTCAGTTAATGAGATAAGTAAGTAATGTATAATATTTCCACTCTTGATTGAACGTATAGAGATGATTTTGAGTTGTACCTCTCCTAGTAGAAAATTGTGTATTGTCTCCCATATACATAATTCTGTATTAAGTGCTGTTAAACATTTAAATCAAAATAATTTAGAAAAGTTTTAAAATAATAAGTTAGGGCCACGGGTCACTTTTTAAAATTGTAGTTTTGGCCAGGCTCGGTGGCTCAGCCTGTAATCCCAGCACTTTGGGAGGCCGAGGTGAGTGGATTGCCCAAGCCCGCGGGTTCAAGACCCGCCTGGGCAACTTGACAAGACCTCATCTCTACAATAAATCAAAAAATCAGCTGGGCTTGGTAACGCGCGCCTGTAGTTCCAGCTACTCGGAAGGCTGAGGCGGAAGGATCACCGGAGCCCAGCAGGTCGAGGCTGCGGTGACTGGGAGTGGCCATTTCACTCCAGTCTGGGGACAGAACGAGACGCCAACTCAATCAATCAATCAATGAATAAATAAATAAAATAAAATAAAATTGTAGTTTTAACTAATCTGTATTCTGAAAAATAAGAGCTTAATTTAAAATTGTTTTCATATATATTCAAATCACAAATGCAATGTAAATCTCCACATATAACTAAAAATCTTTATCATAAGCAAAAGTTAGATTAGATTAGTATATAAGAGATGAATTGCACAAGTGAGAATACAAGCATTGTAAGAATTTTCTTTGTAGAGTGGCTCATTTTGTCCAGGGTAGCTATTGAAAGCATGTATAACGATTTTCACTCAATATTTTCTTTTTTTTTCATAATCAATATTTTTATTATGATATTGTGGGGTACAGCTAAGGGTTAGGTATACAAATATGCTTCGTTCAGCCACCGTTGTTGATAAGAGGTGTCTCCCCGTCCCCAGACAGATATTTACTACCATTAATCCCATCTCCCTATTATAATCAACCTGCTTGTCTGAGAAAAAATATTTGAAAGGACTTGATTTTCTCCATACTTTATAATGAGGAGTATTGTGACGCAGAATTTTCCTGTATCCTAAAATTTTAAAGAAGTGTTTAGGAAGAATAAAAAGGAAATATTGAATACTGTATCTAAAAGATTTTTACCTTGGCATTTTTAGCATTTTCTTAGCTTTATGATTTTCAGGATCAGCATCTATTTCTGATTTCCTACCCATAATAGTGATTACCACCCAAAACTGAGACTTTATGCACCTCATCCACCATCTACTATACGTATATGATTCTATGTGTTGCTGATTTGTTTAAGCTCCAAAATTACTGAAGTTGTAAAGCAAGTTATAAATACAAAAGAAATACCTGTAGAATGGATAATAGTAGGAAAAGACTGCTCCTGGTCTGGCATTATTTCTCAAGGAAAAGACTATTTCATATTTTAGATGGTAAGAAAGTTCCTCCTGCAGTGCACTGTATGTGGCATTCTGTACCCTGTGCATCCCCAGCAAGGACTTCTTAATTGCTTTCCCTCCCAGGTCATGCAACTCCTTTGTCTGACTTGAAGAGCTCCATTCAAAAATACAGATATTTCTTCGAAGTGTGTCTTCGAAGAAATAGCGACTAACTGAAGCTAGAGCTTTTGTTTTGTGCTGTCATTTTTATTTTTTACTGTTTCATTTTAAGAAACACTATTTTCTACCTTTCAAAACTGACATCTTAATTTTTACCCTTAATTTTAATGTTCTGGTTCTCTGTAACTATTCACAATAAACCTATATTGTATTTGGTGAGTTAAATGGGTAGTAAACTTATCCTGCTGCCTTATTTTGTTGCTATGCAGTGGCCCCAAAACCTTTTGAAAAGATAAGGGGAAAAAGTTGTTGTAGTGTCTATAAAGTAATTGAGAAACCCTTAATATGCTTCTGAATTATTAGGAGGTGATAATGATTTTGGCCTGCTTTGTTTCCATCATTACCCACTGTTAGCTGTTTACATAATGGCTAGAACTGCTCAGCAATAATACATATTTCAAATACTATGTAAGGCCCACATAGTAGAATTAATGACCATCTACAGTATGATAGTTTAACTTTGACTTCTATCTCTTGAGGGAACTTTATCTTGTTGCTGAGTTCTGCATTTATTAGGAGAGCTGATTTAAAAGTATTTGAATGGTTAGAAAAGCATGGGGTGACTTTGTAAACATGGATTTCTTTAGTATAGGAGACAGATTGGGTTTGCAGTAAATACACTGTATATATTTTACCTGACATATGAGCACTCTGTTAACTTTTTAAGGTAACAAGAATAGTATTAATAAACAGCCCAAACAATAAGTCATTATGTTCTTTTGATGTTCTTTAAAGTATTATAAGCACTGAAAAATGTTTTGCCAACGTGAATAATTAATTCTTTTTTAAAGTTACAGCTTTGGGCTTTCTTTCAGGCTTTGCTCGGAATCTATCAGAAGGCAATAATGCCAATTACACAGAGTATGTGGCTACCAGGTGGTATCGTTCCCCAGAACTCTTGCTTGGGTGAGTTACCTTCTCAAAATGGAATGACTTCTAATTGTATACTGATCCTATATCACTGGCTTTGAGATCAACTATGGAAAATAGGACTTTAGTTAATTAAATGTCAGTTACACATTGCAGTGTAACAAACCACCTAAAAACTTAATGGTATGAAACAAGCACCATCTTACTTGCTCACAATTCTGGGTGTCAGCAATTTAGGGGAATCAGCTATTTGAGTTCAGCTGGATGGTTCTGCTGTTGTGTTGGGGTCACTCAGCTACAGTCAGCTGGCAGATCATTTGGGGGCTGATTAGTTTAGGGGGCCTCAGCCAGGATGGGCAATCACTGATCCATGAGAACTTATCCTCTAGTAGGCTAGTCCAAGTTTCTTTGTGTGATAATGCTATAAGTGGGTAAGCCTCAAAGCAACAGTACTTTTTAAGCCTTTGTTTGCATAGCTGTTGCTTCACTGGCCAAAACATGTTACATGGCAAGCCCTGATTCAAGGTATGGAAAAATCCCACCTCTTGATGGGAGAAGTGGCAGAGCCATGTTACAAAGTGATATGCATGCCAAAATAGAAGAAATTATTGTAGCCATCTTTGCTAATTATTTTCTGCATTAAGAATATGAATACCAACACAGTTTGACATTCTGGCTTATCCATTCCTTTGTTCATTCATCCAATACTTATCAGGTATCTCCTATGTCCAGCCAATTTGCCAGACACATGGAGTAAATATTGAACAGATTGCCATTTTTCTTCTGAAGAATGTAAATCCTGTTTGGTGATAATGGCTATTCAAACTAGCACTGCCTTAATGATTTTCTCAGTAACAACTATATCCCTCTACTTTGTGCACACCCTTACACTTTCAATGCCCTTTCATTCTTCTGTTAACACTAGAAAAAGGTCTTCTGATAAAGGTTCTTCTTTTCTTTTTAGTACATTTTAACTTTAGAGCCTAAGAAGGAAACTGTAGTCCTGATCTCCATCACATAGTTTCATTAGTAATTCTCTACCTACCCTAGTTGTTCTTTAAAGTATTACTAGCACTGAAATGTTTTGCCAACATGAATTATTTCTCTTTCAAAGTTACAGCTTTTGGCTTTACTATCTTTCAGGCTTTGCTTGGAATCTTTCAAAAGACAGTAATACTAATTACACAGAGTGTGTGGTATTTTAGTTGTAGTATTGTCTTATTTTCTCTATATTATATTTCTTTCTTTGGGACCATCCAAAAATGGAGAAAGAAGTCACACTCTACAGATAAAATTAGACATAGTGGTAATGATGACAAATGCACAAATTATAGGTTTCATCTCTTTAGTGTGCCATATATGTATCTGGGGAACATGAAGAATTTAATTCCTAAGAAACATTTTTAATAGCAATATAAATTTCTGTATTTCGTCTGATGCATGATAACGATATGTATAAGTTACTCGCTGAGGGTTTAATTTGATACAGCTATTCATTCCCCAGTGTCTACCAACCATCTGGTGATAATTCTTGATTCATTGCTGACCTAGAGCTTATAAGAATTGTTGGCATCAGTTATTGAATGCTTTGCTTTTTTGAAAATCAAAAGCTTGCTTTAGCTTGAGAAACAAATAGTGATTAGTCACTTTATTATCCCTTTGATTGTGTGGACAGAGTTTAGAATTTCTTTGCTTATTTTTAATCTTGAAATTAGGATTGATTTTCTTATGTTTCTTCTGTGTATCTTTTAGACACACTGGGATGCATAGTCTATTTTCTTTGGAGAAGATTAGAATTTGAATTTACTAGACACTGTTTACCAGTGAAGAAGTGATTAGAACCCTATCAATGACCCAAGTATAGGAGAAGGACTCCTTATAATTTGGTTTTGTCTATAAGATGGCCCCAAGGAGTTCATTTTGAGTACTGCCTTATTGTGAATCTTCAGAGAGTATTTGTTGCCTAATATACCTATAGAAAAACTGAAATTATGTTTAGAGGTGTGTGGTAGCTGCTAAAAGTAGGTGGGGACTGTGCAACTAAATTAGAGCTAAATTGAATATTGCCAGTGAAGTGATTGTCAAGTACTAGTTGAAGAACCATGTTATTTGTATAAAAATTTCATTGAAATCAGTTGATATTTGGTTATACATTAAGAATTTACATTTTATACATTCTCAAGGCTTTGTCCTTGACATTTAAAACCATTCCAGCGGTATAAATTATTCAAATAAGATGACAGAAGAAAAATAGCTTGTAGTGGGTATGTGAGGATTTTCCATAGATTTCTCTATCTAACAGTGTGAAACAAACGCTCTCTCTCTCAAACAGATATGAAAGAAAGATCAGTATCTTTCCCTCCCCCAATAAACTTAACCAAAAAGGTCTAAATGAAGTTTCCTCATATGGTTCTTAGGTTTTTGTGGGAAGGAAATTTGATAAATGAAATATTGACTTATTATTGCAATGATTTGTTATCTTAGAAATGTATTCTATATAATATTAACAGTGCTTTAGTTTACAAATTTTGTTTTACTTATATGTCATTTTGGCATTCCAAAATTTCATTCTGTATTCTTTTTCAGATATTTTATTTGTCTGTCCCTTCTTAAGGCTTGGATCATTTATGTTTGAAACATATATATACATACACATGCACACAGATATATACTATATGGTTGCTTATTTGATCTTTCATGTGGGGGTGTAGATACAGAACTGTTTTGGAGATAGCTAAATTTTCATGTACAGTCTTCATTTATTAATAAAAGCAACATTCCTAAAGCCGTCTGGTAAACTCACACCCTAGAAGAGTACTATAAACCCCTAAGTAAAGTGAAAACATGCTTTGAGGGAAATAGCTATCATAAAGCCCTGCATGAATAGGGTACACATATATTCAAGTAAATAATACAGTGGAGCTTAGCACAGTCTTAGCTATTAGAAATTGTGATGCTAATTAATCAAAGGTTAAATAATAGTCAGCATTTGTTATTTAAGAAGATACGTAAGTCAGCAAAAATGGATAAGTATAACTTTCTGACATTTAGAGAGCTAAAGGATAATTACCTAGAAAATACATTTTGGGGGAGCATTCCATTCCCCAAGTGAAGTGTTACTCATCAGATATGTGCACTGTGTTAGGGATTATTAAGCCATTCATATTTAAGGAATACCCAGCTGTGAATAGATTTAAAATTAATGTATACTAACAAAATTGTTATTTATTAAACTGATAGCTTTATTAGCATAGATTTATTCACTTGTGTTCTAAAGTTTTACTTGGATATCCATAATTCCTTTTTTTCAGCCTCACCATTTTTTTACATGAAACTTTTAAATTGCTTAAATACACAAATATGCTTGAAATCATGAATCTGTTTAAAATAATTTGTAAACTATTAAAGCATTGTATTTCTTCAGTTGCCAATATAATGTCTTCCTTTGCTTTTCAGAGCCCCCTATGGAAAATCTGTAGACATGTGGTCAGTGGGCTGTATTCTTGGAGAGCTTAGCGATGGGCAGCCTTTATTTCCTGGAGAAAGTGAAATTGACCAACTTTTTACAATTCAGAAGGTGCTAGGACCACTTCCATCTGAGCAGATGAAGCTCTTCTACAGTAATCCTCGTTTCCATGGGCTCCGGGTAAGAAGTTTTACTCAAACTCAAAGTGAAATCAATACTACAATATTTAAATAATTGTTCATTGCACAATAGAATGCTAAACTATCCTTTGAATACTATTCCCTTTCCCATTGCACTCTTTATAATCCCCACTATAACATGTTATTTTTAAATCTTATATAGTATGTGTGGATTTTAAAAGTGATTCGAATTTGAAAATGAGAGCTGCTTTATTTTTTTCTAATTTGTAAGTTCCAATTTTTCAAAATCTTTTTTAGCATTTACGTTCTTATACTCTAAACTTTTATTATCTTATACTGTTTCTTTATCTAAAATATTAAGTATCCTCAAAATATACAAAATGTATGAATGGCTGCTGCATATTTGAGCAAACATATTTGTAGTGACTTGAGAAGTGCCATGAATACCTGCATTCCACAGATTTAAAGGTTCTTGTTCTAGCAGATATTTCCTATCCATTGACAATGAAACATCAAATCTTCTTTTCAAACTGGTGTATTGTCTTGGGCAACCTTTCCTAAACTTGCTAACTTTGAACAATACTTGTTTTCTGAGAATATGTTAAAAAGTGCCTTAGAAAGTATAAACTTTCCCCAAATAAGGAGCATATAACTTGCAAAGCCCCCTTATTGGAGTGCTCAGTGAATTATAGGTTGCTTCTGTCTTTCATCTACCCCAAAAGTGACTTTTTTAGTTTTCATCCACTGTTTTGGGACAATATGTCCATTGCTAGTCATTGTGGGAGCTATAAAATAATCTCACCACCACTTTCTTTCTTTCTCTGAAATGCATAATCCTCAAACCATGTTACCGTGCCATTTTCAAAGCACTTTGTTTTTTTCTTTTACGTTCTGGCCCTCAATTAATTTCCCTTTGGAAACTGCCACTTGTTCATACCTGAGTGCCCAATAGTCCTGGCTCCTGCTAGGCTCAGTGAATGTGGACAAAATGAATGGATAGTGGGAACACACAGTCTCTTTTATCTCTTTCCTGTTTTCTCTCTTCCAAATCAGTATCAAGTTTGTCTTTTCTCCTTTTATTTTTGCTTTTGTAAGCCAAAAATGTGTCAAATATGACCATTAATTAGGGTGCAAACTGCACGTGTGGTCCAGCAGGTTAGCTTGACATTTCTGAACATTTGTCATAGTAGATGCTGAAAATATGACAGTAAATTGGACTTTTCCTTAGCCTAGAAGAAAGGAAAATCTATTATATTTAGATATATAGTTATAACTAATAAATTCCTTTCACTGAGAATCCGTCTAAACTCCTTGCCATAGTCTTTATGAGTTCTTGCCTGATCCAGGACCTTCTGTTTTCCTGACCTTATCTCATACCTATCTCATACTCCCCTTTCTCTCCTTAATTCTCACCATACTTGCCTTTCTTGTTCTTTGGCTTCTATAAGCGTTTCAAAGTTTTTCCAGTTTCACAGATTTGGGACTTGTGGCTTCTTACCCTGGGAAGATGCTTCCCTTATGTGGTCCCTCCTCATTCTGTATATCTCCACTCAAAGAATACCTCTTCCTTCTGGTCACCCAGTGTAAAACCCCCACCTCCTTTCTAGTTGCTTTCCCCCGTAGCACCGTTTTTTCTGTCATAGCACTTACCACAGTATGAAATTGTCTATTTGTTTACTTGTTAATTATTAACTATCTAGTCCTCCCTCACTAGAATATGTTTCTCAAGGACAAAAATCATCTGTTTTATCACTGTTTTTCCAGCATCTAACATAGAACCTAGCACATCTAGTAGACACTCACTAAATATTTGAGAAGTGATTGAACCCATCTGTATTATCAGCATTCAAACTCAACTATGTTTTCTTTCTCTCCATCTCTCATGCTTCTTTCACCCGTCACCTTTACTTAATTGTTAACTACCACCCCAGACCGATCTCTTTTTTTTAACATATTTTTTATTTTAAAAAATATGTTAAAATAAAAAATATGTTCTCTCTTCACTTCAGTCTTTTCAAATTTTTTTATTTTAAAATTGTGGGGTACATTTAAGGGTTAGGTATACAAATATGCATTGTGCAGGTACCGTTGTTGATGAGATGTGGCCCCCACCATCACCAGACAGATATTGACTACCGTTAATCCCACCTCCCTTCCCCTCTCTGTCCCACCCCATAGTTTCCTGCCACTGTCAATCCTTTTCTTATAGTATTATGATAGTTGTTCAAGGTCTACTTATGATTGAGAACATGTGATACTCAGATCTTTGTTTCTGTGAGAGATCCCTCAGTATTATAAATTCTAATTCCATCCGGGTTGCTGTGAAATTCATGATTTTGTTCTTTTTTATGGCTGCATAATATTCCATTGTGTATTAAACTTTCTCTCTTCACTTCAGTCTTTTCAAATTTCTCAAATTACACAATTAATTGTATCTTTTTTGTTTAATTTAATTGTATCCGCAAACCTCTATGGGATTGCAGATAAAGTGTAAACTTCTTCAGGTAGCACTAAAACTCCTTGCTTATAGCCCTCTAGCCATCCCCCACCTCCCATCCCCCTCACCATTTCCTTGATGTGTTACTTCTATAGTCTGCATTTCTATTTTTATAATGCTCCCAATACTCACTCTACTTTCTTCTCCTCCTTCTCCCTCCCTCAGACTCAGGCTAGATGTCGTCTCTCCATGGGACTCTAAAAGGTTACTCCCCCTTCTGAGCTCCTGTAGCACTCTGGTCATACCTCTTTTGCAGCACCCATTGCATTCTCTTTTGACTAGCTATTTTCAAATATGTATCATCACCGGACTAATGAATTACTTGAGGAAATGAACTTTTGTGTTCACCATTATATTTGTGTCACACCTAGAATAGTGCCTGCTAGGTTGAATAGTATTGAATGATTAAATATTTGACCTCAGGATTTTGACAGTAAATACTGGAACATTAAACCTGGTCTGCTGGCTAACATGTTCTTGGCCTGGTTAATGAGGCTGTATGCTGGATTTTCTGAAGAGAGTATAAGCAGATTTAACATGATACTTGTTCTTAATAAATTACAAACTAGGTGGATAATTAAGATTTTTATCCATGAAATAATTAGAAAACAATACAATGTATAAGAAAATGTAGTATATAAAAAATACTATGTTATTTACAGTATTGCACTGTTTTCTAATATATCTCAATGTGGCCATGAAAGTGCCAAACATTGTGAAAAGTTAGAAGTCATAGTTGGGGATTCATTAAGAGAAGACTTCTTGGAGCATTTGAAACTTGAACTGGATATTGAAGAATGAGTAACATTTAGATTAGATAGGCCACATGAAGGACATCGTTTTCTCATTTGTCTATAGTCCTGTTTTTTCTGTCTTTCTCACCAAACAATATTATCTGTAAAATGTTAGCCAGCATATGGTGCTGCTAATTATAAATATCCTTCAGGAAAATTGCTGCCTCCATGACACATTGACTTTCATAAATCTTTTTACATTTTAGTCTGAAAGTGTTTGTGGTGTTTTAACTATATTAGTTTAATCTCTTTGGAGACTTAACATCTTTTGAGGGAAAAGTTTTCTTTTATGATATTACTTGAAAATGTCTGTGACCTAGCTAAGCACATAGGGTATGCAAACTGCATCTGCTGTGAACCACAATTCACCAGTAACCAGTCCACTGTGGTGTGCATTTGGATTCAGTTGTGTAGAGATTGGAAAATCCACAAAGTTTTGCTCTAATGGTTTGCATTATTTGGAAAAAAAACAATTGGTGCCCCATAGTATAGGACATGGACTCTGGAGTTAGACTTTGGGGTTCAAAGCCTAGTTGCATGCATACCACTTTGAATGACCTTGGGAAGTTATTTTACCATCCTTTGCCTGTTTCTTCTTGTGCAAAATGATAACAAAAGTATTGCCTGACTGGGTTGGTTTCAGGATGAAATGTTGTATGTAAAGTGCCCAGACATAGTGCTCAGTAAAGGGGCACTCTCATTGTATCATATTGGCCAAGTGATTAAGAAAAAAACAAAATAAACTACAGATTGGGATATACTTTAAACTTCTGTGCTTGAATTTTGGTTATTTGTTGAATTTTCTCAGAATGGTAGATCTCATTCAAAAGCATATAAATTAATTTTTATGTTAGGAATTCGCCAGTCATTTTTTGATGTAATTATTTCTAATACTATTTGACTTTCAGCATTAATTTTCTTATCAATGAAATGTAACTCCTAGAAAAAGAAAAAAAGGGGGGAAGTATCTGGTAGCATAAGATAGACCTCATAAGCAAAATTTATTTAAAATATATAGGTATAGGGTCTTTCATCACAGCATGGTAGGCGTGTTTCTCTTCAGGCTGATATTTAATGCTCTAGTAACTTCAAAAGGAACCTCTGTATTTCCCTTAGGAGAGGCACCTAGGTTTAGAAAGAGTGTAGGTTTGGATCACAGGACTGGGTGCAAATACTAGGTCTACAGCTTTTTAATTATGTAACCTTCCTTGAACCAGTTATTTGAACTTTCTGATTGTCACCTTCTTCATCTCTAAAATAAGAATAATAATAATATCTAAAATGCCTCACATTGCATCACTTCCCTCAGAAATCAGTTTTAGGTTATTGCCTGTGCAAAATCATAATTAAGTTCATGTTATTTCTTCTACTCTTCTATCTGGAAGGTACTGTCCTAATTTTCTCTGTTTTCATATTCTTATCTTTCAAAACCCCGGTATTGCCTATTTTTTTTTCCTACAGCTGTAAACCACCTTGATCTCTCCTTTCTCTAAGTTTCCATTTGAATTTATGTCTACACAGTTTAATATTGTGTATGATTGCCTTCCCAACCAGATAGCAGATTTAAGAGGAAGGATTAGGTTTTAACCCGTATTGTCTCTCCTGCTATGGAGATGATGTCATCATCACTCTTTAAGTACCTTTTTTGAAAATCTACTGCATAGTTAGTCCTCCCATCCACTTGTTTAACATGTTTAGGGATTTCAGTACTCTGAAGCACTTTTATGTTGCTATAAAGGAAATATATATTGAAGCAGACTAGCCCTCACATTTGGAAGCGAATACATGGCATTAGGCACTGCCAGTCATATTACCTAGTGCTTTTACATCCACGGAGATACTGCAAAATGTGAGTTGGCAGAGAAAAGGACAGAATATCTAAATAAACTTGACCTCTTTCCCTCAATTTATTTAAAAATAGATTTGTTATATCTAGGAGCCTATGTTTGTCATCTGTCCCAACTTACAGAAAGGAAGGATTTGAAAACAGGTCACTATAAGAGTATGTTAAAAGCAATAATAGAGCGTGTATCTAAATTCACTCTTTCTGCTTCATGACCTTTTAGATCTTGTCTGCTTGCTGCCCTTTTCTCTTTTCTTCTCTATTTTCAAGAGTAAATATGTTGTTGTGAAAAAGGTATAAGAATTCTATGATATATTATTGTATCCCTTCTCCTGGTCCCCTAGTTACTGTCAGTAATTAAGAATTTTCTGTGTAAGCAGTCAAATTCTGTATACACTGTATTAAAACTGAATCATCTGTATAAGCAGACAATGTTCTACAAACTATAAATACAGCTTTGAATTTTTATATTTTAGTGTGTTTTACTTGTCTCAATTTTGTCTACCTAGATTTAAGTATCATCTTTCACTTGTGAGTTTTCTTGTTCTTTAACACCCAGCTCTATTATTTCATACCTAAAGTACATAGACAACAATAATGAACAAATAATAATTTGACTTAGATTGGTACTAGGGCCATAATTTCTCGTCTGCTCCCTTCTGCAACACTCACAAGCACATGCGAGTGCATATCCTTCCCCAAATGCTAACCTTCCTATTCTGTTATTCTTACAGTTTCCAGCTGTTAACCATCCTCAGTCATTGGAGAGAAGATACCTTGGCATTTTAAATAGTGTTCTACTTGACCTGATGAAGGTAGGACAAGTAGATGTTGTCTGTCTAAGATGTCTTTTGGTTTGTGATTTCTTTTGTGTCTACATGTGACCATAGCCTGCTTTTATGAATTAAATTTTGGTTAAAAGATATATAATGGTGAATAATGGGAGACTAAATCATATTAAAAGGCATGTAATTTATTTAAAATCATGACATAATCTGATATTGTCACATTTCTTCTAGATAGGACCACAAGATCTCTAAAATGCATTCCTAAAATGAACAGAATAAAAAAAGTCTGTGTTAGCACTCAAGAGCTGCTCAGTCATAAGGTTTTAAAAGAAATCTTAAAATGAATTTTGAAGGATAAGAAATTCTATAATTTTTTTCCATGGTATTTGAGTCTTCCTATAGGCTACACAGATTTGATCAGTGAATGTAATACTTCTCTTTTTCTAATTTGGCCTCTTCTCTCCTAGACTCTTTCTGGCTACCTCTGCGGCCTGAGTGTTTTTCCTCATACTAGCTTTCCTGTCCAGAAGTCTTCGTGCTCTGGACTACAAAAACATTCTCAAATTTTTTTATGCAAGTTTTTCTGCCCCAGTAAACAGTCAGCCTTCCCTTTGAGTGAGAACTATTTTTTATATTTCTCCAGCTTTCACTGCATTTGGAAAGTGCATAAGCAAGTGTTGGTCATTTGATAGTAGACCTACAAAAAAATGACTTGTTAATGAATCATTTTATTTTATGCCCATTCAGTCAGCCATCAAAATCAGCAGAGGTTACACTGTGCACAAAGCCTTTAAAAGGCATAGTTAGCACAGCTGGAAATTTCTAAGTAACAATCTCAGAACTTTGCTATGCTTCAAACTGTGTTAGTCTGTGTTCCAGGGAACACAGTGTAAATAGGTGTGGGGGAAGATGTGGGGGAGAGGGGTTTGACATTTGGGAAAGGCCACATACCATATAACCTTTTCTAGAGATTCACAACATTCATTAACCTATAAAGGCTTTCAGAAATCCCACAGTAAAGAAATATCTCTGTCTCAACCAAAATTTCCCAAATTTAATTAAATACTGAATATTGTTTTTTATAAAACTCTAAAGCACTAGTGTTCTTCTGAACACAGATTGAGAAATGCTATCCCCAAAAAGATCCCTCAAAGCTCTTTCAATTTAATTAGGCATAAATGATCACTTATATCAGGTAGGTTTTGTCAATACACTCTTTGACGCAGTCAGTACTTACTGAGCAGGGCCTTAATACTTTGGTAACTTTTAAAATGGAATTAACACAAGTTTATGATTTCTGTCTGTTGTCTTTTTTTTTTTTTTAAGTAGAGACAGGATCTTGCTATGTTGCTTAGGTTGATCTTGAACTCCTGGCCTCAAGTGATCCTCCCACCTTGGCCAAAGTGCTGGGGTCACAGGCATGAGCCACTGCACCCAGACCCTTTTGTCTTTCTTTAGTTAAAAACAACTGAACATTTTTGTTAATTCATTACCAAATATAACTGCCAAGTATCAGCATGGTGCCCAATTAAAAGCTAGCACATATAAAAGTAGAAAGATATCCTGAGTGTTTCTGCACTTCTATGAGTTTGGAAGTTAAACATTCTAATTCTTATTTATTTAATGTATTTGCCATCAGATTTCTTTAGCATTAAGTAAATATTTTTATTAAAATGTACATTCAGAAGGTGTACAAATTATGTCTATATCTCACTTAATTTTTCTAATATAAACAACATTCGTGTAATCCTACCCAGATCAAGATATAGAAAATTATTAACACTCCGGTAGCCTCTGTAAGACCACTTCCAGGCTTCATGCTCCTGCCCCTTCCCACCTCCAGAAACCACAGTTCTGACTTCTATCACCAAAGGTTAAAACTGCCTTGTTACTATTGAATGTTATATAAATAGAATCATTCCTTTTGTCTTTTTAATTATTTTTGAAAATGAATTTGAGCAATGAAAAGCACCAACTATCCTTTCATGAAGAAGTCTTCTCTTTGCCATTCTCTAAAGCTGTCTTGATAATTTTGTCCACATATAAGTCCCTAAAATGGCCATCTTATCTTACATTAATTATAATAGTGAAACATGGCTGCCATTTAAATGTCCAGCAGTAGGAGCCTGGTTAAGTAAGTCATAGTATAGCCATACTACAAACTTCTATATAGTTATTAAAAAACATGTAAAATTATTCATTGCTGCATTGTTCATAATAATAAAAGAAGGGAAACAATCTGAATGTTTATCATTAGAGATTGCTAAAAATAAACTAGGGTACATCCATAGAGTTGAGTCACTTTACTAATACGCAATGATCTCTTAAGATCTTATGTCATGTGGGAAGAAAGCTAAATGCAAACAATTGTGTGTACACTAGTATATGGGTAAAATAAAAGAACAGACAAAGATATGTATGGAATACCTATAAAAGGGTGCACAAGAAACCTAGTCTGCCTCCAGAGAGGGGAACTGGAAATCTGGGGGACAAAGAGAAAGATGAAAGTTGAAGAATGATGAAGAATGTGTAGTCTTTCATTGAATATATGCTTATTAAAAAATATATTCATTGACTGGACTTGGTGGCTCATACCTATAATCTTAGCACTTTGGGAGGCTGAGGTAGGAGAATTGCTTGAGCCCAGGAGTTTGAGACCAGCCTGGGTGACAGGGCGCAAGACCTCATCTCTAAATTTAAAGTACTTGGATACACACACACACACACACACATACATAACATATATATATAGAGAGAGAGAGACAGAGAGACGGGGTCTCATTCTGTCATCCAGGCTGGAGTACAGTGGTATGATTATAGTTCACTGCAGCCTTAGACTTTTGGGCCCAAGTGATCCTCCCACCTTGGACTCCCAAGTAGCTGGGGCTACAGGCACATGTCACCATGCCTGACTATTTTTTATTTTTACTTTTATAGAGATGAGAGTCTCACTATGCTGCCCAGGCTGGTCTCGAACTCCTGGCCTCAAGCAGTCCTCCTACCTGAACCTCCCGAAGCACTAGGATTATAGGCTGAGCCACCATGCACAGCTAAAAATACATTTTAAGATTGTAAATTACTTTTTTTTAAATGTTTTTGATTGGTAAATGAAAAGTGCAAGATACAAACTTGTGTGTATAAAATAAACTATATTTTATAGAAGAAACTATGTATATATGACATTCAAAAAAGAGCTGGGATAATATATACTAAGAGGACAATGATGAGATTATAGATGATTTAGATAATCTTTTTTTGTATTTTCCTAAACTGTTTTTTGCTTGATATTCTGCAATGACCATGTATTTCTTTTATAAGGAAAAAAATAAGGTTTTTTATTAGAATTCAAATTTGACTTTGTAATGTTCTTTCCGATCCTAAACTTTTATTACCTAAGAATTTACTGAAGTTGGATCCAGCTGACAGATACTTGACAGAGCAGTGTTTGAATCACCCTACATTTCAAACCCAGAGACTTCTGGATCGTTCTCCTTCAAGGTCAGCAAAAAGAAAACCTTACCATGTGGAAAGCAGCACATTGTCTAATAGGTAAATATTCCCTTTTAAGGAGATACAGATGCAGTGTTGGTCTTACAAGTAGGTGGAGGAGGTGGCTGCTTAAATGATGTAATTAGAGAAAAGAAGGAAAGCCCTCTTTATTCAAAAATATCTTCCTTATGCTTATTGCATGATTCAGAACCACAATTAAGGAGTTGTGTGGGTCTTAAAGACTTTATCTTTAACAAGTATATTATGGAAATCTATACATTCTCTGGGAAAGGTAGCAATGAGTTAGCAACTAAGGGGATTTGCATCCTCAAGAGCTAGAAGATTCTGTGTAAATGGAACCCAAGGGTGATGCCTGGAGGAAGAAAGAGGGGTGAGGGCAATAGGATTCCTGGACCGAGAGGATGCCAAACACAGGGATGTGGGAATGTTCCTAGGATAATCTTTGTGGCTGAACCAACTAGGTATGGCTCTAAAGAAGGTTCTTGTGTTTTGTTGTTCTTGTCTTTTAATCGTTGACTTGAGAAATTAGTTATTTATAAGAATAAAAATATAGAAATAGTAAAGTCAGTGATTAAAACTGGTGCTTTTTATATATGACTTTTCAGCATAATCTTAAAAAAATGTATTTCCTTAGACAGACACACACACACACACACACACACACACACACGTATGCGCACACACAGAATTAGACCATACAATCAGGTTGTCTTTCAGGTCTAGCAATCCCTAATTCTGTTGGCTGCATCCACAGGAGGACAGTATTCTAGTCATGATCTCCTTGTCTTCTTTCATTTTCCAAGAAGCTGGCCTTGTTATGTGATCAAGGTTGTTAAATGATGGGAGATAGGAAATAGTTCCTCTTATCTACTGTTAGAAGAGAAATTAGAAAACAGTAATTCTTAATATGAAGCTTTTTTAATATAAAGTTTCTTTCCTTCCCCCCAAATTTTTCCTCCATATAGAACAATTGTTCTTAATAAATTGAAGTTTGAAAGCTCAAGATGTGGTACTTTTGAGTCTAGAAGAGCATTCATAAATTAGTGATAACCATTTATCCTATATTTGCTCTTTTTAATTGCGATAGTGTGGTTGTGTTTTAGATCTGTTTACTCTTCTTGAAAATGACTGGTTTCAATTATTGTTTTCCCTCACATCTTCTCACATCTTCTAGACCATTCTTAGCTGGCGTTGTTGTTTGCTTGTTGTTGATTTCCATACGAGTACACTAAGTCAGGAATAGTAGTCATCACTTGGTTGCTTCTTTGCATTTAGGAGGTTCAAATTATTCCTGTGTCGTCTTTGGGGTTACTCCCAGTTCATGTGGTTTTGTCTCCCTTCTACCTTTTTTTCTTTCTCTCTCTTTTTTTTTTTTTTTTGAGTTGGAATCTCACTCTGTCGCCCAGACTGGAGTGCAATGGCCACTCCCGGCCACCGCAGCCTCGACCTGCTGGGCTCCGGTGATCCTTCCGCCTCAGCCTTCCTTCTACCTTAATTGCCATTGGCTCCTCTAGTTTACATTTACAATAAAAAATCACCCCAATGGTATAAAGTTCAGTAGACTGATAAGTGATTAGTGGTATAACCCCTATGTGAAAGGGGGCCTGTGGGCTTGTCTTCTAGTGACTCACTTGAGAGAGTTCTTGGAGTTAACCAATAGGAACCTAAAGCCCTCCTTGGGCTGTGGTGTTTTCAGGGGGTACAGAGGATATTATATGTATGGGCCTTTGATGAGTCCTCCTAAATTGCAGTTTGAAGTAGATAAGAATAGAAATTATAAGTAAATCAAAAGTCTGTGGAAGAATTCATATTCAGATCTTGACATTGCATTGAATATATTAAAGGAAAAAACCTAAATTTTCTCTAGGAATGATCTTACCTCATTTTATATGCATCTGAGGGTTTTCACTCCACACTTGTCTATGGTCATACTTACTCCATGGAAGGAAGCTTTGCTTGTTAGGGACATTGATTCTAGCTTGAATCTATGTATAGACTATGGCTCCCTCAGACTTCTTGAGATCATTTTAGAGATGCTTATAGCACCATATCACACTGGTTGCTATGTCCAGCCTTGTCCCTGGACACACACACACATACACACACCCTGTCTTCCATTTTTTTTCTCTAGAGGAGAGGCACTGTGTGTACTCTTGCATTACTTAGTTCCGTGCCTGTCTGCTTCTGGATCACCTGAGGTTCTGCTCACCTTAGACATGGTGTGATGGGGCTTCAGCTGTCCCACACTGCCACTCTCCCCAGACCTGCTTCACCAGCCTTCCCCATTAAAATGTAGCTATGTGCCTTTGACATTTGCTTTTAAACTTACTTTAAATACATTATCTGTCTATCTACCCATCCTGCCAACCATTTAAGAAGGGTTTGTATATAAAAATTTTTTAAGTGATTGATGGTTTAACGCAGGCTCCTTACAGTTGTGTGTCAAAGAGATCTATGGAATTTTGAAAGCTGTCTTTTATTGTTGTGCTTTGGCAGAGCTCCTATATTTGAAGATAGTATTATACCCTTTCTACATAGAAATGATGTGTAAAGCTCAGTAGTTTCCAATTAATCCTGAGACAGAAATGCTCAGAATAGCAGTTTAGGCTCTTTGTACATTTACAGAAAAGCTAAAGCTTTAACAAATGTTTCTACCTTAACATTATAGCCTCCCTTTTCATGTTAGAAATTGTCTCTTACATTGCACTGAATATGTTCTTCCTAAGATCATGTGTAGGTTTCTGCTTACATTGATAGTGGTGTTTCTAAGAGTTCCAAAAGCTCTAGCAGCTGTCTTCTCTGTTGTCTGTCCCTTTCTAGTCCCCGTGAGCTTAGGACATTTCCCAGTATCTGCACGTGTTATCTCTCTGCCATTACTAGCTCTAGACCTAAAGGGGAAAGGGTAGGAAATGGGGTTTTAAGAGTCCAGAGAGCTGGAGCTGGGCAGGAAGGACCCATTCTGTGGAAGCTATCATCTAGAGGGACACAGCTGTGATCTGAGTCAGGGCGCTGATGCCAGGAAGGAGTAGAGAAGCCATCCCCTGGCCTCTTTCCCCTCTTCTCCTGTGATACCTTCAACTGCTAAGCCCAACCAGAAGCTACCCAGCAAGGAAGGCTGAGTGACAGTCTGCAGCATTGGGCTCCTGAGGCCCAGGGCTGGGCAGAGCAGGTGGAAGATGGATTGAGAGTTGGGCAAATGGAGACTATCCAGAACACTTAGATCTATTTGTGGGTGAGACTGTCTTATCATCATTTAGGTTTGCAAAGTCGCTAAGATATTTTAGTTACCAAGATATAATTTGAAAAACAACTCTAATGGTTTAAAACCTGAAGTCTTTAGGATACAGGGACTTTATTGATCTGGGGATCTGGGAATAGATTCTATTGACATCGTTTAACAGAAAGTGAAACCTAACATTTCTTTCTTTGTAATTTCTTTCCAGGTCTGGGATTTGCCATTTAGTTAGCTCATACTTAAGTATCTTTATTTAATGCTACAATTCTAATGCCCTAATGGAAAAGTTTAGTGAATACATTTAGGAGATGAGGCCTGCCACACTGCTACAGGCTTGCTTGATATCAGGTATTTTTTAACATTCTCAGGTAGCTTTCTGGCAGAGATTACTGTCTGCTGTCTTAAAAGGTAGGATAGGAAAAGGGCCCTTACATTATGATACCTGAGCATACAGATTCTCATAGGGAAAATGGGAAGGCATAGTTTCACAGATTACCACGCTACGTGGGAAAAAACAGTGACTTTTCTTCCAATTAGTATGTGATGAGAACAAAACTCTCCCAAATCAAACCATCTTTAGCAATAGCAATAATTGCAGCAAAATTTTATGAATGCGTAGTAAAAAGAGAATTGTGTAAATCATTATTCATTATTTAAACATCCTAGTCTATCCCAAGCTATAATTTGGGCCTTTCAATAGATACGATAGAACAAACTGACCTTGCTATGGTATCAGTTTCAACTTTCAAATAGAGGGCAAGGTTCTCTTCTTGATTTATGTTTTGTATTTTCTTTTCTTTTTTTTTTTTGAGTTGGAGTCTCACTCTGTCACCCAGACTGGAGTGCAGTGGCCACTCCCGGCCACCGCAGCCTCGACCTGCTGGGCTCCAGCGATCCTTCCGCCTCAGCCTTCCAAGTAGCTGGAACTACAGGTGCGCGCTACCACACCCGGCTCATTTTGATTTATTGTAGAGATGAGATCTCGCCAAGTTGCCCAGGCGGGTCTCGAACCCGCGGGCTCAGGCAATCCACTCACCTCAGCCTCCCAAGGCGCGGGATTACAGGCTGAGCCACTGAGCCCGGCTTATATTTTGTATTTTCAACCAAGCAGGAAATGAAGCTTTAAGTCCTAAAGAAAACTTCAGTCAGTTTGCGATAATGAAATGTGAAATGAAAAAGAGAATAAATTGTCTTTTGGAGAGAAATTAACTTTCAGATCCCTGTGATCCAATATAGTACAAGACTTCTATTTAAGTATAAATGGAGATATCTGAACAATTAGTGACGCATTCTGTTTTGTGTACAAGGAGATATCTGAAGAGCCCCAAGTAACTGCCACTACTCCAAAACGTAAACATTGATCATCACATTTTCCAGCCAGCCTTGCTGGATAGTTTACATTTCTTTTTAGAGTGTCATTTTCTTTTATTTTAGCACATTATTAGAATTACCATTCTTTAACTATATAGGATAAAGACAAAAGAAAAAATGATGTGTGTGCATATGTGCTATGAGTAATTATCTCTGTCAGGCTACAAGTTTTACAAATAAAAGTGAAGTTCAAGGAACACAGTAACCTTCAAGTCTAAATGATGTCTTCTGACATTCAAGCAGATAACAATCATAAAGAGTTTGTCTATAGCTCAGCTGTCTTCTTCTTAGCAGAAGTTCTGTGACAGATACTTATGAGTACCAACATAGTGAAAGCATGTTTTACCAGATTATCAGTTAGAAACTGTGTTGACAGCAAGTTAGCTGAGTATTTAAGGATACCAGAAAAACTTCATCAATGGCAGTGCTTTGTTGCAGAGTGACTTGGTCTAAGAAACTTAATTCTTATTCATAGGTTACTTGTTATTGGTAGGTACATGCTTGAGAGAGTTAATGTTTTTAGTCTTTGAGGTGTTTTAAGTATGTTCTTTTTTCTTTTAACATGATACTTTTTGCATGTCTGCTTTTGAGGGAAACTGATACACTTCTTTTGTTTTAACATAGAAACCAAGCCAGCAAAAGTTCTGCTTTGCAGTCTCATCACAGATCTAATAGCAAGGACATCCAGAACCTGAGTATAGGCCTACCCCGGGCTGACGAAGGTCTCCCTGCCAATGAAAGCTTTCTAAATGGAAACCTTGCTGGAGCTACTCTTAGTCCAATGCATACCAAAACCTACCAAGCAAGCACCCAGCCTGGGCCTACCAGCAAAGATCTCACCAATAATAACATACCACACCTTCTCAGCCCAAAAGAAGCCAAGTCAAAAACAGAGTTTGATTTTAATATTGACCCAAAGCCTTCGGAAGGCCCGGGCACAAAGTACCTCAAGTCAAGCAGCAGATCTCAGCAGAACCGCCACTCATTTATGGAAAGCTCTCAGAGCAAAGCTGGGACATTACAGCCTAATGAAAAACAGAGTCGGCATAGCTATATTGACACCATTCCCCAGTCCTCTAGGAGTCCCTCCTACAGGACCAAGGCCAAAAGCCATGGGGCACTGAGTGACTCCAAGTCTGTGAGCAACCTTTCCGAAGCCAGGGTCCAAATCACAGAGTCCAATACCAGTAGGTATTTCCCATCCAGCTGCTTGGACTTGAACTCTCCCACCAGCCCTACTCCCACCAGGCACAGCGACTCAAGAACTTTGCTCAGCCCTTCAGGTAGAAATAACCGGAATGAGGGCACGCTGGACTCACGCCGAACCACAACCAGACATTCTAAAACGATGGAGGAGTTGAAGCTGCCCGAGCACATGGACAGCAGCCATTCCCATTCATTATCTGCACCTCATGAATCCTTTTCTTATGGTCTGGGCTACACCAGCCCCTTCTCTTCTCAGCAACGTCCTCATAGGCATTCTATGTATGTGACCCGGGACAAAGTGAGAGCCAAAGGCTTGGATGGAAGCTTGAACATAGGGCAAGGGATGGCAGCCAGAGCCAACAGCCTACAACTCTTGTCACCCCAGGTACAGTTAAGCACCTTAACCAGATCTGGTGGCTCATCAGGGGAAGGTAATATGGGGATGTGAATAGGGTCATTCTGCAACTTTCCCTACTGCAGGTGGTCATGCTTTTCTTGATAGGATGTATTTAGGGAAGTATATTTGGCCTAATATTTAAAACATCTAGATAAACTGTTGAGTACTCAAGAGGACTCAAACATTTGTTTTTAATAATCTATTTCCTTTCTTAAATATTCCTTTCTGGCATATTTTTGCTGAGAGAATCCTGTTTAGATTTACTATAGAATTTATCAGCAATATAATATAGGTTAGTTTTTCATTTTCTCAAAATTTAGTGTGAATTCATGGGTATTTTCTCTAATCTCTCCAAGCCACATTTGCTTAAATCAAAACCTTCCACTAATATCTTACTCAATATCTTAACTGAATTTTTATGTATCCAAAACTATAGATAATTTAACTTCAGGCCAGGATAAATGTTAATTTTCAATCTTTTGGGTTATTTTATATTCTTAAGGCAGTATTTTTAGCATAATGCTTTCTCCATCTTATTGATCATCAGAATCTGGAACTGACACTAACTTGCTTAAAAGAATTAGCATTCTTATATCGAACATGTTTTTAAAATAGTATTTTCATGATTTCCTGTATAAAGCCCTGTGCCCAGTAGCTAGTACAAAATAAGTATCTTACAAATTTTAGTTATTGCTGCTGTTTCTGTGATGGTGGAGGCTGTTATTTAGATATTAGACCCCTTATCTTTGCTGGTGTTCAATATCTAGACTCTCAAAAGAGTCTGAGAGAGTTCTTGCCCTTGAAAAATTTATCTGTTCTCAGGGAAGATTAAATGATACATGATAACAATGAAATAATTAAGACCTGAATTAATATAGCACTGGATGTAAAAAGGAGTTGAGAATGAGGAGAAGTCATTGTAAGCAGGAGCAGTTAGAAGTGGCTTTAGGACAACTGAAAGTCTTGCTCTGGGCTAAGATGTATAGATAATGGCTGAAGATTAAAAATGTGTTCAGGTGTGTCCTGAGCTAAGCACCAGGAGAGACTCTGGTTAGAAGGATGAGAATAATAGGATGCCAGTACTCCAGAGTATACAGGCTGGCAAGAGACACTTGCCAACAGATAGGTCATTCTGATACTATGAGATTGCATTCCGGCTGCCAGTGTTAAGGCATGCTTGTGTGCTGAAGGGAAAGAGGTGCCTCACAGTCCAGGTGGGGTGGGGGGGTTGTGGGAGGCTCCCAGAGGAGGTGGCATCAGAACAGAAGGAGGGCTGGGAAGAAAGTGATGATGTCAGGAAAGAGGCTTGAAGAGAGGGAAGAAAAGAACATTGTAAGAAGGAAGACGGTAGTCATGAAATAGCATGGTATGTTTCTGGACTTGCACCATGTTCCATTTTGCTGGAGTGAAAAATGCAAGACTTGAAGTGACTTTTGCAATAATCCATGGGTGAGGTGAGGAGAGTATGTTCCAGATTAAATCAGTGTGTGGGAAAACCAAGAGTGGATCTTCTACTCCTCAGAAGTAGATATAACAAGACTTGTACATTAAAGGGTTAAATACAGGAAAAGGGAGGATTGCAAGGTTTCTTTTCTGGGAGCTCTTTTTTGGAATGAAAGAAAGGATTTTTCAAGTCACCTAATTCAACTTCTTCATTTCCTAGATGAGCAGCCTGAGGCTCAGAGAAGTTGGGTGAGACTCCCCAAGTTTACCCAGCTGGTTTAGGGTGGAGCTGGGATTATGAGGCCATCTCCAGGTTCTGAGACCAGTCTCTTTCCACCATGTTTTGCTGACATGTTAGTTTTGTAGTTATGTTGGACCTCTAATCAGAGGTATACTCTGAGAGGCTGAAAAGACAGTCTAGCACCCAGGTGAGAGGAGAGGGCAGGAGATGCTCATTTTCAAAGGTCGTAAGTGTAGTCATAGGAATGGTCAGAGGAGCCCTTAAGGAGTCACTCTAAAGAGAAGAGAACCTCTAGAGGCTTTATAGAGCTGCCCATAGGCAGGAGATAGCAGCTGCCCATAGACAGGAGATCAAGGTCAAAACTACACAAGGTTTGCTAGCTTTACACATAGTGTAAAACAGAGAAGAAAAACAAAAAGCTGTCTAACTTAGAAAAAGAACAAAATGTAGAAAATGCTACATTTTTCCGCTCAGTGAACACCATTATGGACTGAGTACTGCTCTTAGCTTGTGACTCACATCCTTGAGAGAGAGATATAGTGGTAGCATCTCTGGAGATGAGCACTTTCACGACTGCCCTGAAAATTCCAGAAAAAGGATCTTTGTGAACATAGTGGTCACAAGCTAATTATAAACAACTACGGTGGGCTTAGCATAGATCTGACTATTACTGAATTTGAAGTCCAGTTCAGGAGGTACAGTGCCAAGTTTCAAGAAAGTACAAGTTTAAAGGCACAAAGGTGGCAGAAGTCTTGAAAAGTAGTAATTAAAACTGTGAATGAATCTTGGGAATCACTCTCATGCAAAACACTGTGACTACCTTCAAAAGCAGGGGGATTCTTACTAAGTTTAGGTTAGAAGTTAATAATTTGTTTTCTTGAAATACTTTTCTAGAGGCCTTTTGTAAACAATATAGGTGGAAAGGGGCAAATGAGATTTGTCCAAAGGCTGCATTGGGTGAATTCCTGCCCAGAATTCTCAGAGTACATTTGGAGAGTGAGGAGGAGAAAGAATCTTACTAAACTTTAAATAAAATGGTATATATATATCACATATATTTGAGGTAATACTCTTTTCTGTGCATAATATACAAACACACAATGCAGCTAACTTCTCCTGATGACTTGGTAATTTTGTTCCTCAATCTTTTTTCCTAATGGTAGAAAAAGCTACATTTTTTCCCCTCAGTGAACACCATTATGAACTGAATGCTGCTCTTAGCTTGTGACTCACGTCCTTGAGAGAGAGATGTGGTAGTAGCATCTCTGGAGATGAGTACTTTCATGATTATACTTAAGAAAATATGAGAAACCTAAGTGCTGTTATCTTAGAGAAGATGAAGACAGGAATTTAAGCACATAAACTGTAGTAGTTAGGGGATTTTAAGGTAAAAATTATTAAGAGGACTTATTCTATTCCTTGATACATTAAAAAAATCATCTATTTTTCATCTAAGTCAGCCATATAAGTCCTTCATGAAATATAATTTTGGATCTGCACTGTTCTTTTTGGAGTACTCAGCCTAAAGTCTGCTGGAGAAATATTGCATTAACTAATAGAATCCCTAATCAGAGTGCTACTCAGAACCATGACTCTCTAGATCTTAGAAAAGTAATTTTTTTGTTTTAATAATTAATTGAACTATTTTCAGACTAATTTATTCCCTGCTTGCCTTAACTTTAATGAAAATTTTACTTTCCATCTGTGTAAAATTTTACATTTATCAGATGGGACATTCATCTTTTATGGGACAATTTGTTTAGCCAACTAACATTTTTTATTTTAGCTGGGTAAGGTCCTATTTATACCAAATAAAAGACTATGATGATTTTCAACCCTAGTAACAGGGATGCTCTTATAAATCCTTTTTCAATTTGACTTCCAGCCTGGAGAACAGCTCCCTCCAGAGATGACTGTGGCAAGATCATCTGTCAAAGAGTCCTCCCGAGAAGGCACCTCTTCATTCCACACTCGTCAAAAGTCTGAGGTCTAAATTCTTCCAAGTTCCTACATATCATGATAAAATGTGTCTGTAAAGATTGTTTCTTCAGCATTATTACAGCCTAGCTTTTAAAATTTATTTATACCCGATCCTCCACAAATAAGTTGAACTGGCTTAAAAAGTAAGTAGTTTTCATCATGGCATAATCCTGAGTTTCTTTTTAAAAGATCATTAAGTAAGTTATAGATCGATTAGGCACTATTCTAAGTTCGTAGGTGACATTGTCATCAGTCTATGGTTTCACTTTAATAAACTTGTTTCCTGCCTCAGGGTGGAGTGTATCATGACCCACACTCTGATGATGGCACAGCCCCCAAAGAAAATAGACATCTATACAATGATCCTGTTCCAAGGAGAGTTGGTAGCTTTTATAGAGGTAAGCCCGCCCCTGGCATTCACCATGGTCTCTTCCTTCCTCCTTCATCTCTAGCCCAAGACCATGCCCTCCACTAGGTGCTCACTGCTTTCACTGACTTCAGGCTAGCAGCATTCTCGCCTACACGGTCTCCTGCCAGTAGTTCTCCCTGCTTCTGGTCCTACTGTCTAATTTCAGGCCCTTCTGGCTTCTGACTTAGGCTCTTTGAATATCTTTTTAGCTGGTTTGTCTATCTCCAAGGACCCATCAAAACAGGCACTGGTATGATCCTTCTGAAGCTGTGTTCTGACCATACTATTCATTCATTCGATCTAACCATAAAATATTTATTAATGTTACCTGTGTGTCTGGCACTTTTCTAACTTAGAACATGTCAGTGAACAAGACAGCCAAAGATTTCTACCCTTGTATGGAGCTCATGTTCTCAGGAGGAGACTGACAATAAACATCATAATTATATAGAGCAGTATACATAGCAAGTACTACAGGGAAAATGGATAGAGCAAGGCATTCCGTTGCCCCCTCCCCAACTCCCTGTCTCTTATCTGTTGAGAGTCCTTTGGTGGCTTCCCAATGGCCCTCAAGACAAAATCTGAATTCCCTAGGATGGCATTCCAGACTTTCTGTGATTTGGCCCTTGCCATTCTCTTCAGTCATTCCCTTCCCTCAAGTCTCTCTGGTGCTGTGGCTTACACAAGCTGTGCCCTCCTCCGGCCTGAAATGCACTCCTCCCCCTGTCAGGACAGCTTGTTTCTGTCCCTTTCTTTAAGGTCCTCTCCAGTGTACAAATGTCTTCCCTGCCCACACCAGCTGAAATGAAGCGTTTCTTTCTCTTTTCTGCCTGTGGTACCTTGTCTATGACTCTTTTATAACACTGACCACATTGCACTGATTCTTTGTCTGCAGTTCTGTCTCACAAGTTTGCAAGTCCCTCATAGATACTGAGTTCTTGTCATCTTTTCTTTTTTTTTAATTTTAAAAATGTAGGATACAATACAAGGTCAGGTATACAAATGGTCATTATGTAGGTACCCTTGTTGATGAGGTGTTCCCCCCATCTTTTCTTCTTTTTATTTTCATTGACTAGCACACTGCCTGGCAATTTCATAGATATTTGTTGATTGGATTAAAGGAAAGTTTCAAGTGTATTTGTGCATCCTTAAAAGTATACTTTGGTATTTAACAGACACCTAAAACAGATGCTTTGGGGGTTGTATGAACTTAGGAGACATTAATAGAGAAAAGCAACCCCTTTTAGTATCTATGCAGTAATAGACTGTAGAACCCTTGTGAAACCCTGGCATCCTGGTGAGGAAATGAGCAGCAAGGACCTGGGCTCGGGAGACTCAGCCTCACAAAGCCTTCTACGGCCTCCAACGCCCATGCTACCTGACTTCCCACTATTTCTGTTGTTTTAGGAGGACAGCTGGAAAGGGGCAGAAATCTGGTGGGAGGAGGCATGGAGAATGGCTTGGTCATTTTAGTTAGGAACCTCAGCTAAATAAATGCATAGAAGTGTTATTTAGGACTAAATATATATTGAATGATTAGGCTACCCTATTCCCTTCCAGTTCCACCTATGGAAAAAGCATAAGGCATTGAATGTGTCTTTTAATGCAGTTTTTTTCCTGATACCATGATTACTGTAGAATCTTATGAGAATAAACTTTTAATTCAGATTAAAGGTCATTAAAACAGAAATATTATAGTGTGCATGAACAAAAGCCTTTTCTTCTATCAATGTACATACATATACCTCCAAAATGCACCATATTTCTATAGATGTGTGGAGAATATACATGAATGTAAAATGCTAATGGAGATTTAAATTAGTTTTTACATCTGGAAACAGTTTCATTTTTATTGCCAATAAATTAAATTGGTTAATGTCAGAGAAGCACCTTATTTGTCTACCTCATAATTCAATTCAGGCTTTGACTCACAGAACATTTTAATTTTAAAAAGTTCAGAAATAGAAGAAAAATATTTAACTAGAGAAAACAGCTAGAGACATCTGTCATAAGTCAAAGGGAGCTTTAGTGGTATCATTGAAATGACAGATGTTTCCAGAAAGCTTTCTGTTTTCACTTCTAGTGGTCAAGAGTCAAGTGAAGTGGTGTCATTTATCTTTATATACAGTCTGTGTGTTCCTTTTGTGATTAATTTGCAATATATTTTGATTATGACCAAGCTTAGAAATTGACAGAAAACTTAGTAACCACCACCTCCCAAAATTAGAAAAGTATTTACTCATATACGTTATATTTTATCTTTCTGCTCATTCTTGAAAAAAATAGAGAATATAATAGTATTGTAGAAATAACCAAAATTCTTTGTCATTTAGTTTAAAAATAAGAGTGATGCTGCCTCTCAAATGTCAAGGCTTAAACTGTAGTTTGTAGATCCCAGCACTCATGCTAAGAATAGGTTTTACATAGTTGGTCTATGATAAGAAAGCCTTGACTTCAAAGAATGTCAAAACCGTGGCAGAGGCTATGAGATTCATACTTGAAAATACCCTACAATATTCTTCAGGTGATCAGGTTTCTGACTTGAATATGTATTGCCTGGTGTTAACTAACCCTTGTAGGTTAGTGTCCTAAGCTGTAGGGAGAAGAACAGAAAAAATTATGTGAAGGGCAGATAGATGAGGATATTTACTTGCCTGTTTATTAGTTTTATTTGTGTTAGAAAGAGAAAAGGCTTTGACCAAAAGAGTGTATCAGTGACTTGCTTTTTCTTTATTCAGTACCATCTCCACGTCCAGACAACTCTTTCCATGAAAATAATGTGTCAACTAGGGTTTCTTCCCTACCATCAGAGAGCAGTTCTGGAACTAACCATTCAAAAAGACAACCAGCATTCGATCCGTGGTGAGTATTTTGGTTTGTTTTTACTCTTCTTTTTTCTAATTGTAAATTTGAGAGTTCAAAGAAAGTCTGGATGAACTTTGTTACATTCTTTCTCCTGCTAGGTCTTTCTCAAGAAAAAGTATTGAATAAGGAAAATTTGATTTGTTATTATTGATAATTTTTTTCAGGTTCAGTATTTATATCAAATATTATGTAATAGAAAAAAGTCTTTTGGATCATTAAATAACTGATACATCTTCTATTTTGTTCTGACATGAATGGTGACTTGTGCAGCCTCCTTCTTTTGTTGACACTGAACCATGCACACTTTGCTTTGCACTCATGTGCATTGTCTCAGTCAGTTCTCACAATTGCCCTTTGAAGTAGGGGCTATTGCCATTCTACAGATAGGAAACTGAAGTTTAGAAAAGTCAAGGAACTTGCTTTTTGTGCTGGACAGTCAGTAACATGGATGAGGGAGCCAGGATTCAGACCTAAATGCACTCTGACTCCAAAGTTTGTGGTTTTCACCTCTATAATACCTGGCTTTCACTCGGGGTAAAAAGACAGAAAAAAGGGAGCAGCCCTTTATGATGCCATAAAAGCATAATTGTAGTGTGAGGATAAGATGATGTGGCAACTTTTTTTTTTATCTTTTTATGTCATACCTAATAAAAATTTAGGGAGAAAATTACAGTGTTATCAAGTTCTGTTAGCAAATCTGTCTGGGGAGTAAAAACTTTTTAAAAATGACAATAATGTAGACTTTTTATTCTCAATTGCCCAAAAGACTGTCCAGAATCTAAATGTAAAGAATGTATATATGTACTTCATAGAACCTTATTAAGTTCTCCACCAAGAGAATAAAATGAGACATCGCTGTAATGCACCAAATTTAAAATAAGACCAGTTCATCCAAAAGTCTAACTCTGGTGTTTGTTGCCAGAAGTAACAGAAGGGCTTTATGTCAGTACTCCTGACTCTATGTGGCTTTATAATTTGAACCCTGTTGGCAGGGTTATGTCAAGGTTTCAGTGTTATGCCTTATAGTGAAATTTACTTAATTATTTTTAAAACAATAGTTAAAATGACTTTTTAAAAGCTGTAAATATACTTTTCCTATATAAGCACACTTTATATCCATTGCCTTATTTATAAAATTAGACAGTCTTTACATTAGTGACTAAGAGTTTAGACTTTGGAAATAGGATATCTTGACTGATGACAACTTCTAGGCCTGTGACTTTGTCCCTGTGTTTCCTCGTGTGTAAAATAGGGCCAAGAATAATAGAACCTCCTCCTAGGGCTCATGTGATAATTGAGATAATACATAAAAAACACCTAGAACAATGCCTGGCTCCATAAGGGCTCATTAATGTTAGTGGCTGCAGTTATTATTATTAATGTCATCTAACTTGAATATGACTTGTCAGTTGTTTTCCCTCCACTTAACTTTGCTGACAAACTTCAGTGCCGTCTTGCTGTATGTGACTGTTTTATGCTCCCTTGTATGTAAGAAAGGTCTACTATGCATTAACCAAAGAGCACAGGTACAACTTCTTTTAGTTACCAGTGTTGACCATTTTCAGGTGTGACTTTAACAAACTCATGAGAATAGTGTCTAAATTGTGAGAATACAGAAGTACAGAAGGAGTTGGTTTTCTCTTGGTCATTGCATAATGAGCATCAGTTCAAAGAGTATCAATTCCAGATAACATTAGTGCTGTGAAAATGAGGTAGGCAGGCAGACCAAAATTAATCTAAACGTGGGCTAGACAGTATTAGTAATGTGTTGTTTCTATCTTTTGATAATTAGTTCGAGTAGAACTTGTTTAGACATAGATATATATATAGAAACCTGAAAATAGTTTTGTTAAAAAAGAATCAGAGCCACATGTTCAGAGGGATGGTGAACTTTAGCTGAGTCTTCATCAGTTCGTCCTTACTCTAGTATTGCTGTTCAAGACTTGAGGGAGTTCAGGAATTAATTGCCAGTGATGAATTGGCTCTATTCTTTTGCTCCTACTTACCCCCCTTATAATAACACTGCTATGACATGTCTCCTTCTTGTGTCACATCTAGCTTATTCTAAGTTGTTAGTTAAACTTGTCTTGATCTTTTTTCTTGAACAACATCTCTAATTGGTTCATCATGTTCTTCATAGGTGAGAGAAGTGCACATTGCAAAAACATGAAAGAGCCTTATGGTAATGGTGAATTGTGTTCTTAAATTATCACTAACTTAAGGGCACTGTGTTTCTCATTGATAGTAGCACTTCAAATTTCCTTTGAGAAGAGAATATGTATACAGTGTACACATTTCTCTCAATGGAAAAATTAAGCCACTATGTCATATTTACAGTAATAAATAGATATTATAATATCCAGTGCTGTTATTCTGGCCATCTCAGCTATCTAGAACCCACTTAAGAACTGGGAGATAAGCCAAAATATCTCAGAACAAGAAAAACAGAGTGAATGCAGTTGGATTCATCATCTTTACTAATAGGATAACACCTCCACCCCCACCCTCATTCAGAGCCTGTTTATTCTTCTTTTATACCCAGCTAGTTCTAGCAGGTGGCATTGAGGTTGTCAGGACAAGAAATAGTCCCATGTAACAATACAGTGTGTAGAAGGAGAATGATCCTGAGCAATAGCTGTAGAGAGAAGTGGGCATTTCTGCCTTTCCTTGGGCCCCCAGTGGGAAAATCATGTATATCATAGATAGCTGTGTAGAATGTATGTTTATACATAGGCAGCTTCTACGTTGCTTAAAAAGATGAGGTGTATAAATATATTTAGAAAGACTGCTGTCAAAATTGGGTTAAAAATTGACACTATTTGTAAACCAAATTACTTAGAAATCCCACTAGTTAAGATAAGCAAAGAATTGCTGTAACTCACTTGCATAATCCCAGTCTTTTTTTTTCTTATAAAGTTGTGAATATATTGGTACCCATTAGTGCTTGTCATTATAACTCGCACAATTACTGTCTTTCTTTTCTCACACAAGAGTCACGCTGCCAGGGAGGGGGAAGTGGCAGGGAAAGTGTCACAGCGTAATGCCCCTCACCTCTTCAGCTCACTTCCATGCTGCTCCCAGAGGGATTATACTAAAGCCCCATAAGTCTGGCCCTGTTGCCTCCTTATGCCCTAGCTGTCAAATATCTGTCCTGTCCCCCACCCCCTCAATGAGTCTGTGAGCAGCTTGAATGAGGTCAGACTTTTCTCTGTATCTTTAACACCTAACACAGGGCCTGGCACATACAAAGTACTCAGTAAAGGTTGGTTGACTTTGAGTTGGTTTTAATTCCTTTCTTTTTTTTTTTTGCTTTTAAGCAATCATTTATTCTGATTTCAAGTAATTGACCAATAGCTGAATATAATTATTTTGTTATCCTCTATAAATCATATCAACTTTCTCATTCTCACACCTAGTACAATATGTTGGGTGTATCTCCCTCTTTTTTGTACTTTCTTATCAGGGACTTATCTATATATGCATCATTTTTGAGAATTAGGCTTTGGTTTTATTGTGTTTTTTTCCATTTTATTTTATTTCAGAGTTTTCTTGTTCTTTTTCAGTCCTTTCTTTATTTAGGTGAGTCTTTGGAATTCTCTCTTGCCTTGACCCCTTATGCAAATGGCTGCTGTGTGAGATAAATGTTAGAGTCCTGTGACTGCAGGAAGGCGCCTGTTCGTCCTTTGTCCCATCCCCCTCTCCTGTACTATTTTGATCAGAACTGCTGCCCTGGATAATGTGCCAGCTGAATGGATGCTGCTCCTTCTTAAAGCTTCTGTTTCTGAGATTGATGTGAACCCCCACATACCCTTCTCCTATGCTATTCTTCTTTACCCCACTCAACACAGAGCTGCTGTCTGTTCCAGTTGAAGTCACAGGGGCCATAACTCACAGATGAGAGAAATGCCCTGCTTCGTGTACTCTTACCGATTTGGCTCAGTGCCATTTTTCAACATGCAAGGCTCATTCTTCATTCCTTTGTACAACACACTGCTTTTCAAGTGCCTTTGTTCCCTCCAGTTTCTCTCTCTCTCTCTCT
This sequence comes from Carlito syrichta, assembly GCF_000164805.1. NCBI lineage: Eukaryota > Metazoa > Chordata > Mammalia > Primates > Tarsiidae > Carlito > Carlito syrichta. Next base: position 513,873 of record NW_007252584.1, on the reverse strand, counting down.
CTGAGACTTTTCTCCCTTCTGTGTTTCTGTTAATTATCTGTATATGTATGTTTCTGGATAGCTTCTCCTTTGCTTTGTTTTTTTCTGTCTCCCTCTCTTTTTTCTTTTCTCTAACTTCCTTCCCTTTTTCTTCAGTGATGCAAACACATGGTTTACTCCTAGCTTTCATCTTTTGGATCAAGGGTAATATATTTCCTTTTTTCTTTTGGCTTCGGGGATATTTCCCTGCCTTGATCTAAGCCTGACCACCTCAACTCAGCCTCAGCTTGAAAATGTCCTCTTTCCTCCATCCCCACCTGGGTTCTAGTTTGTACAGTGCCTCTTGAGCCCCTGCAGAGGGTTTTTGGCCCATCTTCGCTATGTCTTGGGGACCCAACACTGCAACATACAAAGTGCAGACACTAAGCTGTTTTCCTGCTCCTCCTCCATTCATTACCTTCTCCTTCCCAGCCTCTCACTTTCATATTATTCTCCATTTCATCCTGAGTATACTTTCCTCTTCCCATGCAGGATCTCACTTCCTCCTAGGACTGGTGTCTCAAGGCTTCATTTCCTCTTGTGCCAGCATTAACATTCTTATAGTAATGCCCATGTATGTTCTGAGATTACAGTCATGATCAACATGTTCCGCTTAAAAATTTGCTGGATTGGCAGAAAGTACTTTACTCTCAACTCATCTCATCTTTGGTATTTCCTCAAGCTTTCATTCTGATTGGTGAAAACTTCTACCTGTTAATCTGAATATTCTGTTGCACTTCTAGGCTATTTGCAGACACCAAGGTGGAAGGGCATAAGCTGTATCATAAACATATAATTCTAGAAGTTACAGAACATTAAAAATTACAGAAAATTAAAAATAGTATTGCCGGTTTGACTAGATATTCTCTGAGGTTCCTTTTGATCTGGAGTCTTGCTTTTGTGATTCCAGGTTTCCTCAAGTGACTGCATGCTGTGACCTGGAGTTGAGTTTAGGGCTGTTTGTCTTTAGGCCCCATACAAGAGTGTTTCCACTCCTTAATCCCAAAAGTACTTGTCATAACAAACTGACCAATTCCCAGAGGCCTAAGCCCAGTCTGTCATTGACATGAGAATGTTTCTCCCAACAGTACAACACTGCATTTAAAGAATCTGTTAAGTTTTCACCATTCCATTCTCACCCTATCACATCTGAAGTTTTCTAGCTTTCACAATTGCAAATGTATCATTCTGAGTTCCAACACTAGTTGTTTTATTGGTTGTGTTGCATTGCAAAACTTTTATTACTTCAGAACTTGAAACTCTCTCAGTGATGTTTAAAATTGCAAGTCCTAATGAGTTGCAGGAAACTTGGACCTTCAGTACATGTTTTTACTTCCATTGTATTCCCATTAAGTTTTAAGCTAAGCAGTTAAGAAGAAATGATCATTGCTCCTTCAAGCTGTCTTGGTTTTACTTCCTGCTTTTTTTTTCTCTCTCTCCCCTCCCTGACTCTTTTCCCCTGCTGTCTTTGATCTTCAGTTTTTAGTTTTTAAAATAAATTTTGTGGGTTTGTAAAACCTATTTTTTTTGTCTATAATACATATTTGTTGTTGAAAATTACTACCCAGATATGATAGCTATTAAGATTTTTTTCCCTGTCTTTTATAAATTGCATGTATATACAGACATATATACTTTGCTTTTTACTTTCGGACTCGTGCCATGTAGAAGATTTTGAATCCTGCTGCTTCACTTAATGTTGTAGTTTGAATATTCCTTCCTATTGGTAAATGTTTTTTGAAGATGTGTTTTATTTTTAATAGCTTCATGGTATTTTCTGTCATGTGTATCTGTAATAGTTTATATAGATGTTTTCTGTCTTCACACATATTTGATCAGATAAAGAGAGGATGCTGCTTTGCTCGTATTTTCTTAGGTATGCAAGTAACTTTATCACTGTTGAGTATTCTAAAACTATAAATATGAATAAACTGTCACTTTTAATGTTTCTACCACTCTTGATTAGGGAATAGCTAATATGAAGAAATCCAGTCATTTTAGAAAATGACTTTTCACATTCATAGAGATATTCAAATTTAAAATAGGGTCCATGGACTGTTATTTTTTAATAATACCAATTGAATTGCTTTTTGAGGGTTGTAAGTCAAATTAGGCAATATAAGTCCTCTTTTAACATACAAATAGCCAACTTGTTGAGGCCAAGATGTCCTGTTTCCTGTCTTTTAATATCTTCTGTTTTTATTAAAATATCTGGTGGTATCAGTGGTATTAAGCTTAATGTCAGTATTTTCAGTTAGAAGCATTTTTCTTCATGAGTGCTTTGTATTAAAGCATTCATCTTATTTAAATTTTTTCCTCAACTCTTTTTTTATTTAGTTTTAATAAATAGATAAAAGGTTTAATAGGATTTTTCCAGTTTCAGGCAATTTTTACTTTTATTTATAATGTTTCTGTAGCAGCATTGATTTTATGTTCAGCATCGTAGCAACTAATAATAAATTTGTTGAGCTGGTTTTAAAAATGTAAATAGAAAAATGAAAGTATTGCACATGTTTCTGCTCTTTCTCTTGGAGGGTTACAGAAAAAGCATCCTTTAAGCCATGTACTTTTTGGAATCTTGAATTCTGAGGTTTCAACAGCATGAAAATGGTCTTGCAGCACAGTTACATATCAAGTTGCTATTTTGAGTGAGCCTGTGTCAAAGAATAATCATTAACTATGGTTGATTAGATTCAGTTCCTCCTGTGCTTTTTTAGAGGATCTTTACCCACGTACTTGATTCTTTGTGGCTATTTGAACCTGGTGTCATGCATTTTCAGTCTTCATTATATTTGTCACACAATGGCAGGAGAATGATTGAAAGATCAATATGATAAAACTGTCTTCTCATTTAGGAAAAGTCCTGAAAATATTAGTCATTCTGAGCAACTCAAGGAGAAGGAGAAACAAGGTTTTTTCAGGTCAATGAAAAAGAAAAAGAAGAAATCTCAAACAGTAAGTAGATGGCCGACTTTTCTATATAATGACATGACATATATTTCTGCATTATTCTATGGATACTTTTCACTTTGTACATGACTATCAACGTTAATTATTTTCTTATTGAGACTTGACATGTATGTGCTTTGTATTTATTATGTCTCTTTCTAAAATTCTATACAACTATCCTTTTCTCTCACTGAGCCTTTTCTAGATTCAACAGACTCTCCAGAAATAGAAGAAATTTAATTTGGATGAGAAAGAACACTTTAAGCCTTTCTCAATATACTTCTTATCTGCGTGGATTTATATTCGTGTAAAAACTTTGAAGATGCAGGATTTTGTTTCTCTCTGGGGGTTTAAAGATATGTGAAAACTTAGAAAGTGGTTTTAGTTTACATTTAAATCTTGAAATTCATAAATAACCATCATTTCTTATTCTCCCATGGCTGGTTTTAGAATTCCCGTGTTGACAGGTGCGTTTCTGGGCTGTTTAGTCACAAAGATTATATCTGGGGTTTCAGGGCTTACTTTAGAAAGAAAACATGTTTGCCTTTTGATCACAATGTGGGACGGAATGCGCCTTATCTCCTGGGAGCTCTCTGTCTGAACATAGGGCTGGCTCTACGGGACCTTGTGTCACTTCACTGAACCACCCAAGCAAGGATTCTGCCAGTTAGTGATGTGAGAAGGCATGGGGAAACCAGGCCTCCAGGACAGCAACAGCAGCAATTCTTCACGCAAATGACACCTTTTGCCTTTTGCTTTATGATACCTTCAAGACAAGACAAGATTTAGTTAGCCATTTTAAATGATTTTGTTTCTAATTTTACTTTGTATGTGATTTACTCTCATTTATTTGATAATCAAAATGGCCTGTTCAGATGGACTTCACTGATTTTTATCTGTAAAATGAATAGATTAGATGCAGTATTTCTGAGGCCCTTTCCATTATGAAAATTCTAAGATTATGACTCAATGGAAAGTAGATTAGATAGATGATGATAACAAAGGATATAATAACCCAAAGTGAGGATTTTTATCTCACAGATGTTCTAGAAATATTAACAAAACCTCTCTAGGTTACCTTGCTAGATCAGTCTTTCACTCGCTTGTTTGTTAAGTACATGCATTTAATTATAAAATAAATATGAGCTCATTATAGAAAAATAAAAAGATCATTTTTAATCTTACCACCCTACCTAGGATTTTGGTATATTTCTCCCTAGTATTTTAGCCTATGCATATATTTATGAAACGAAGGGGATGTGTGTATGTATTTGTGTGTATGTGTGTATGTTTGTGTGTGTGTGTGTTTTCTTAAGTTTATTTTAAGTACTAATACTTCTTCTAGTATAAATTTATATTCTGGCTTTTTGTTGTTGTTGGAATCTCATTCTGTTGCCCAAGCTGGAGTGTAGTGGCATAATCATAGCTCACCACCCTCAACCTCCTGGGCTCAGGCCTCAGCCTCCTGAGTAGCTGGAACTATAGGTGTGCACCACCACACCTGGCTAATTCTTGTGTAGGTGTGTATGTGGAGACGAGATCTGACTGTATTGCCTAGGCTGATCTCAAACTCCTGGGCTCAAGCAATCCTCTTGCTTCGGCCTCCCAAAGTGCTGGGATTACAAGTATGAGCCACCACACCCAGCTTATTCTGGTTTTTCTTTCCTTTTTTTCTTTTTTTCTTTCTTTCTTTTTTTTTTTTTTTAGAAAATAGAATTTCTTGAGAGGACAGAAAAGTTTCCACAGTGGGAGGGGACCTGAAGTGGTTGCCCTCTTCTGACTTTTCATAGCTTATCTATCTCTATCTACACACACACACACACACACACACACACACACACACACACACACATGCACACACACACAATATGTATGTTACTACACAAGTTTTATTATCATTATCTTCATTCTAATTGCTTCACAATATTCCTGAAATGTTCATTAAAAAAAAAAAAAAGCTGCCTGTATCTCTTACTGAAGCTCACTTAAAGAGGAATGTCAAATCAAAATGCCACTCTGTCTAAATATTATTACTACAATTGTGACATAGACTGGATGAACAAATAGACCTGATTTAAATTAGAGATGTTTAGAATATTTTAAAGTGTTAATAAAATAAAGCTTTAATTATCATCCATAGAACGTATTTATCTATCATAAACATTAAACTTCAGCTACTTCCTCCTGACCATTGTTATTTTTATTTTGTGACTTTTGTTCTTAAACACAGGTTTATAACCATTGTGGGGTAATTAAGCGGTTAGGGAGAATGAAGGAATTGAAGATATTTTGTTATATAGATTTAGATTTTGATGTCTATCTGCCTTAGACCAACATTCAACTGTGGCATGAGTAGAGTATATACATGTTGAGTGACTGACTTTGTTATTCAGTATTTAGTTTAAATTTCAAATATTTAAATAGGATAGGATTATGGTAAATAGGCAAACTGCTATTCTCTAACATCTTCTCCACTTAAACATTTTATTTGGTTTTAATAAATTTCCTTTTTGAGATATAAAGTAACTGCAAAATATCTCTGTATAGGCCATAATGCCTTAAGCCTTTAATACCAAAAGTTGTTTGTACCTCTGCAATTTTTAATTAAAAGAAAAAAATATTAAGGGCTTTATGATTTCCAAAGAGCACTCAGTACACCTGCCAGACATCAGGCTCCTAAGCCTGGCATTGGGTTAACTCTGCCTTCTTTGAATAAGCGTTTAAACATATTTAAACTTAATTACTTTTCACTGTCTAGTACTCAGCAGAAAGAAACTTAAATAAAACAAGCTTTGAAAGAATTAAGGCATTGTAGCCTTTTGCATAAGATTTCAAAAAAATTAAAAGCTGATGCTCAGTGCACATAGTGAAGCGTGACTTTTTTTTTTGAGTTAGAGTCTCACTCTGTCGCCTAGGCTGGAGTACAGTGGCACACTCATGGCCACCCCAGTGTCGACCTGCTAGACCCTGGCGATTCTTCCGCCCTCAGCCTTCCAAGTAGCCAGAACTACAAGTGCGCACTACCATGCCTGGCTAATTTTTTTATTGTAGCGACGAGGTCTCGCCAAGTTGCCCAGGCTGGTTCAAACACGTGGGCTCGGCAATGCACTCATCTCTGCCTCCCAAAGTGATGGAATTACAGGCTGAGCCACCGAGCCCGGCCAAAGCGTGACATTTTTAAGCCAAGGTGGATTCTAAATCTAGTTTAATTTTTAAATTTCACTAATATAGGAACTGAGCCCAAGCAAGTTGTGACCTGCCCAAAGTTACACAGTCACCTGGAAAAACCAGAACTGGGTTCTCCTAAACACCAAGCGCAGGCTTATCCTATACCCCAGGCCCACCTCTATGGAGACCCTCTAGGAGCTTTCTTCTGGGTTTTTAGCAATGCGGGTAAAACTCTTCCCTAGGGTTCCCGTCATTGGAATAGGAGCATCTAGGGGATGTTTTGCTCAAATGTCTTCATACACACACCCCTAAAAGATGATCTGAGCGCCTTCATATATGTTCTTGTTCCCTGACGATTGAGATATCCAAAACAGGGAAAAGTGATGCCAAAAAATAATTCTGTATTGTCAAAGTGCCTGCTTTGACTCAAGCAAATCTGGAAGCTGCCTTGAGAAATCTGGCTTCAGTTACATATCCAGAGTTACATAAGCCCTAAGAGCATATGGTGACTTTGCCAACTTGGTAAATTGTATCCTAGATAGTATATCAACTTGTGGTGATGCTTCAATTTAAAGATTGAAATTTCTGTGTCTTCCCTTTGAAAGCCAGTATTCTGAATTGCACCAGATATTTTCCATTGGGTAATATTTCTAATGGCGTAGAACAAGGCTTCTTACTCAACATTAGTATTCCACCACAGTGATATTCCTCTTCCTAGTGATATTTTTCTGGTTCAAGAGTTGACAATTTAAAAGCATTTCCAGTATCTTTTTTCTTTTTCCTAATAAGCAAATTACATGGTAGATTTTTTTTAGTTGCTAAAATCCTCTTTAGCAATTAGGAAGTTTGAAGTTCAACAATAGCTCTTTAAACACAATTCTTTATAATAATAATATTTCTGATAATAACTTCTTACTGTTTTATAAGCCTAATGTGAGTAGATGTCTGCAGGTCTCTAGACAAAGGTATTGATCATGATCACATGGTATATACTTAGAAGTTTGTGTTTGTCTTGAATTTGCATTATTGACATCTTCATATCCAGGTGAGAAATGACACAGATCCTCTGTAGATGAACAGCACAGAGATTTTTTTCAGTGACTGTTAATATTTAGCCATTTGAAGACTTCCAGGACTGGTAGTTTCAATAAAAGCACCGTCTTCTTTTTTTTTTTTTTTTTGCAATTAGTTTATTTGTATCTTATATTGCAGACAGATTCCACCAACGGGGAGAATCCAAGCATCAAGAAATCCCTCTTTCCTCTTTTTAATTCAAAGAATCATTTAAAGCATAGTTCTTCTTTGAAAAAGCTTCCTGTAGTCACTCCACCCATGGTACCCAATTTTATGTATGGTAGCCCTGAAAACTGCTCCAGTAAACTTGTTTTACTGATGACAACAGCATGTCTTATTTTCATGGGGTCATATTCTCTTTATGCTAGTTAAGTACCTGAGCCAGTTCCATAAATTCACTGGGATAGTAATTGTTTGCCAGTTAGATTTTCTGAATTAGTTAAGGAGGTTAAAGCATAAAGTCTATTAAAATTGTATTGTCCGATTAGACAGTTATTGACAGACAGCATTCATAAAATCCCATATTTCCTGTAAATAATTCTGTTAGCATTTACAGTTAACAAGCATCTTTGCATTTGGCTCACAGAGTTTGTTAACACTTTGTTGGCAGTTTGTTTTTTGGAAGCCAAGTTGAATTGACCAAATTGAATGAGCTAGTAGGCTTCATGGGGAAAAAAAAAACACACACAGCCTCAGTTGGTGACTTGCTCTTTCCTTGCTTGGCTCTAGCTCTTGCTGGTCACTTAGTTTAAGGCCAGAACTTTTGCTGGGCATTTGACATTATTCCCCCTGCATTCACTAAACCCAGAGAACAGACCAGTTGCATTCATATGGAATTTGTGGCACAGATTTCCAGCATTTTCCTAGTGTGTAATGCTAGACCAAGATTTACTGGGCAATGGTTTGGCAATATAATTCCAAACCATACTATCCCACTTTGCTATCCTTGAAAACCTACTAGACCTCTTTGACACCATCAAATACAGTGTTTGGATCATTTTCCCAGTGGGAAAAAATTTTGTTTTATTGAACTGGTTCATAACCTAACTGCAATATGAAATGAGGATACGACAGCAATTCCTGGTACACCCCGATTTAACTGCTCTCTCTTACAGCGACTAAAACTAACAGCATGGGAATGCTTAAAGGGTTGAGGTTTTAACAGAGCTGCATGACATCTGCCAATTTTTCCTAATGTAGGGAAAATTATTAAGAGGGCAGAAGAATTTAACTAGCATCACTTGCATTGTGAGCATTCGGAGAGATTTGGTTTCTTTTTATTGTTTTTTTGGGGGGGTTGAGTTTTGGTTTGGTTTGATTTGCTTTTTGGGTTGATTCTCCTCGAGTGTAGTTGCATATCTTAATTAGGCTTATTGGTGTGCTTATTGAATCTTTGTCCATATTTTGTTCTAGGTGCCCAATTCTGATGGCCCTGATCTTCTGACATTGCAGAAAGCCATTCATTCTTCTAGCACTCCGAGCAGCAGACCAAAGGAGTGGCGTCCTGAGAAGATCTCAGATCTGCAGACCCAAGTGAGTGGAGCCTTCACCACTCCTAGACTCTTTGACTTTCTAGTGACTGTCCTGAGGAGAGAGCAAGGTAGAGGAAACTTCCCCTCCCAATTTTACAGCAAGGCTAAGAGCCTCCCTAAAATAGACCCTCACTAATATCAGATACATCTTGGGAGTCAGGATTAATCTTGCTTCAGTGATACATGTCCTACTGGGATAAAAGCAAGCTTTCATTAGCCTTCATGTAGCTGGGAGGATGAAGAAGATATAGTCCCAGCCCACAAATATTCTACAGGTCAGGAGAGACAGAAGATTTGTAAAGAACCCTAATTTATAGTAAAAGGTAAGGCATGTCATAAAATGTCAGACAGGATAAACAAAGATGGTGAAAGGTTAAGGTTTTGTTAAATGTAGCAGCTTACAACTTGGGTCTTAAAAGATAAGTATTATAAGCTTTCTTGGAACAATATTTCAACTTCTGAAACCCATACTGTTTTTGACAGGAAATAGGCAAACAGTTGCATTAAGAACTACATATTAAATAGTATTGTGTAGTCATGTTTATGTGCTCTAATGGAGGAATAAGCAGAAACTGAATCAGTAAATTTTTCAGGTAACTGAGGTTTATCTTCTGTAAACAAGTAGCCCATAATGAGCATGGTAACATAATCTACCTTATTTTTTCCTCATATTCAGTATTTGATAAATCCGTTATTCCTCTGTGCTATAAATTCTGGCAATATGAATTTTGAGGCTGTAGGATTACTTGTGCCTATAAGTGACCACAGAATTCTGTGACTGGGTAGGGCAGGGGGAGAGTGCAGATCGCTGGCTATTTTTTATAGGTTTTCTGTTCACTGTCTTTAACTTAGAGCTACTTGTAGGAGGTCTCCAAATTTCCATTATATATGACCAATCAACCATTTATATCTTCTGCTTCTACCATAATATAGGCTGGGGGTGTGGTGGAGGGGACATAGAGAACCAGGTATCTAAGTCTATTGGATATGTATCCAAACTAAGGACACAAGTCTATGAGTAAGGGCCTGATTCTCTATTCCCAATTGAAAGAAACAAAAAGAACACTTGTGCAGGGCTTTAGAACTTTGTGAAACATTTTCTTTTTCCAAGAAACACTTTTTGAGTAACTTTATATATATCTCTAGCTGAATTCAGATTATTGTAATCAGGGCTGTAAAAATCACCAGGAATCTCGTGTTATTATGCCAATTTAATAAAAAAAACAAAGAAACCACTTTTGAGCACATACAGTGTACAGTGTATAATGCTACCTCCTGTACTGACCACAGAGCTTTCTTGGAAAGATTTTGGAGTGGCAGTAGAGAATACTTTCCTAAAAGCAATATCTACCTGAGTCAATTCTGAAGCTGTTTACCTTGGGTTTCAATGCTCTTGTTCCTTTTCCTTCAAATTTTGTAATGTTTCCTTGAGATCTTCAATACTTTTTGAGTTGGAGTCTCACTCTTGTCGCCCAGGCTGGAGTGCAGTGGCATGCTCACAGCCACCGCAGCCTGCCATGACCTGCTGGGCTTAGGCGATCCTTCCACCTCAGCCTTCCAAGTAGCTGGAACTACAGATGCATGCCGCCACGCCCGTCTAGTTTTTGTGATTTATTACAGAGATGAGGTCTCACTAAGTTGCCCAGGCTGGTCTCAAAACCCCGGGCTCAGGCAATCCTCTCACCTCTGCCTCCCAAAGTGCTGGGATTACAGGCTGAACCACCGTGCCCAGCCAAGATATTCAACATTTTATTCAAACTTTGCTGAATCCTTAGATGTGTATCTCTTATACCATGACACTCAAGAATAAGGGTACTCTGAGGACTGGCCTCAGATGTGCCCCCAAGACTTGGGTTGTAGCCCACAGACTCCAGCAGTAGTGATTGGCTGTGAACTTCCAAGTGCTTTCTATCCCTCTTCAGAGACGGAGGCAGAGGAAGAGGAGAGTTAGTCACCTTTCACTATTGAGTAGCCTAAGACTCAGGCGTTACCCGAGAGTAGTTGACCAGCGAGGGGCAGACCACTTCTAAAACCTTGCCTTCTGCCTTAAAGCTAGTCTCCCTTTGCAATCAGCACCCTGTTGGGCCTTTGGCCAGCAGCGACACAGTGGACAGACATGCAGGCAGAGCTGCTGTGAGCCCAAGTTAGGAACTGAAGCCTGTGAATGAATTGTTTTTTGGATTCTGTAGGGGTTTTATGTGTTTCTCTGTGGTTGCATGTTTAATGTCCAAACTTTACCCCCCTTCACAAAAAAAAAAAAAAAAACGAAAAAGTGAAAGTGCAGCAAGGGAACATTTGAATTTTGCAATATCAAGAGAGAGGGAAAATCAGGGAGATGATAACAGAAAGGACTATATAATTGTTAGTGGAGTACCTTGCTCCCTGACTAAAACATTATGTTTTTCTAGCTTCTCTTATACCTAGATATGACTGCGTGTCTAAGTTCTAGTTGGCGAAATATAAATGAAAGCATTCTGTGAAGCCTTTGGGAAGTCTTCTCAAAGTGAAGAGGAGTATCCCTTCTTTTGTTTTTTTTTTCCTTCTTCTTGCTGGTTGAAGCATGAGACACCCTGGAAAGATAGGATGCAGCCAGGTAGAAGGAGCCTTGGCCTCCGGTCAGCCACCATACCAGGTCTAAATGTCTTCTCTAGATTTCTGGGCTTTGACATTGGAGAACAATAACTATAGTCTTGTTTGAAGAAAACCCAAGAACAGATAGGGCTGGACTAGCACCTCCTCCCACATGCTAGCACCCCCCCACATCCAGTCATCTCAGATCTGAGGGCCATTTCCTCCCAGTTTTATGATCTACTCTAACTTAAATCCTACTTGTGTTCTTATCCTTTCTTTCAGAGCCAGCCATTAAAATCACTGCGCAAGCTGTTACATCTCTCTTCAGCCTCAAACCACCCGGCTTCCTCAGATCCCCGCTTCCAACCCTTAACAGCTCAACAAGCCAAAAACAACTTCTCAGAAATTCGGATTCACCCTCTGAGCCAGGCCTCTGGTGGAAGCAGCAACATCCGGCAGGAGCCCACACCAAAGGGCAGGCCAGCCCTCCAGCTGCCAGGTCAGATGGATCCTGGTTGGCATGTGTCCTCTGTGACCAGGAGTGCCACAGAGGGGCCTTCCTACTCTGAACAGCTGGGTGCCAAGAGTGGGCCAAATGGGCACCCCTATAACAGAACCAATCGCTCACGAATGCCAAATCTGAACGATTTAAAAGAGACAGCCTTGTAATTTTGCTGGTGAGGGAGGGGGATGGGTGGGTGGGCAAGCCAATTGAGAGGGGTGGGATGGGTTGGGGAATGGGCTGAGGCCAGGGTGGTAAGCCAGTATTTTCAGCTTTATGAAGGTGTGTGCAATATTGTATGTGTGGGGCCGCCAGGTTCCTCACGGCCACAAATGCTAGTCAGGGATGTTAGAGCCACAGGAGTTCCTTAGGGATCGCCACTCCCCACAGGTCTTGTGTGAGAATGGATAGAGTGTGCCATTGAAGAAGAAGAAATTCTTGCCAGTTTCTCCCCCTTACATTCCAGCTTTAGTGCAATCTCTCTTGAACTTGGGAACGCCGGGATGTGTCCTGGCACTGCAAGGGATAGAAAAGTCGTGTTGACCAATGCCCTTACCACATATTTTTTTCTGCCTAGACTAAATGTGGGGTTTATGTAATCTAAGAGTATCCCTTTGAAGGGTTAGCAGATGAACTGTATGTCTTAAATTGTTTTCTAAACTTCCATATTTGATAGGATTTGTAACATTTATTTATAATTAATATTGTACTGTTATAATCATACCTTTTATGTTATAATGTAAAGTTATTTTGAGCTGTTTGAAACATTGTGAAGCAGTGGGACAGCTACAGTAGTTTCTATAAAAACTAAACAGTAACATTTATATATTGCATCAGGAGTATTTTATTCTATATATAAATATATATATATGGTAAATATCTGTCTGTTTTATAAATATATTCATTTAAAGAAAGTATCGTTATGACACTATCTGCCATATTTTTATACATTTGTGATATGAAGTGAGTATTATACTTCTAATAAAGGGAGTTGAATTGTGGCTATATGTGACTGTAACAGTATGAACCTTGCTCAACTTTTAGGCCCCAGCAGTAGCCTCTAGACATGATCCTTGGTAGCAGATGAAATGCAGCATCTGTTTCCAAACCTGCAGGGGAAGAAAGTCGGATAAGCCAGTGAGAATTCCAGCAGGCCTGGTTTCCGTCCTCACACACTTGGCTCCTGTTTGTGTCCAGGGATGTTACTTGCACACGAGGGGAGAATAGATTGAGGTGTTGCTCATGGGTCTTTGTAGAACGAATGTGTGCTCTTCCCTAGCATTAGTGTAGAGCGTAGACCAAAGATTTGCCAGTGAACATTCCTTGTTAAGTCATAAGAGGCACCTGTCTGCAGATCTTGCAAACCAGCTCTATACTCCTGAATACTGTCCACTATCCTAGAGACTCTTGGCTGGTGGAGTGTGAGATACACATGTGGCATTTCTATTTCTAAATGCTTTTTTGTTATTTCTCTTTCCAATACTATATTTAAAAGACTCCTTGGAGCAATTCCAGATGTAGAGAAAACTGTTCTATCCATTTTTTCTTCCTGGGACTGTCCATTTATAGAAGTTTATCTTGCACACATGTGTACACACACACACACACACACACACACACACACACACACACACACCTGATCAGAACAGGACTGTCTTCCCCTCATTTGATCTCTTTCAACTCCCAGGTTACTCCTGCGTATCATCAAGGCCTTTGGCCAACAAGTGTTATACCCAATGTTTTCTGGACCATCCTTGAAAGAAGTCACTTGGACACCATCATCTATCAGTAGTATTAGGTTTTTGGAAATAGTCTCTTAGCAATAATACTTTTAAGGGTACCTCCCGCCCCCCAAAGAGGTAACTCCTCAGTACTTACTACTTGTCCCCAAATTCTGAGAGTCAATCATTGAAATGTGCCAAGTTACTACTAACCGTCCTCCAAGATGTTGAGAATCATAGCTCTGATGATTATGAAGATTATAAAGAAAAAGGTCCTAGTTTCTTTGAAGCTTAAATCGTGTGCATATTGCATTTTACATAAATACTATAATGATGTGTATCGATTATATATAGAGGTAATTTTAAGGTGCTTTTTATTTAATTTTAATAAGTATAGTAGACACTGAAATGAAACTCAACTGGGTACTATCATTGAAACAATTTGATTCAAATCACTAGTTTTGCATGCTCTTTAGTTCTTTTTCTGTCTTATTCCTTTCACCAGTTCAGTACTGTTTGGGTAGCTCGAATTCTGGCTTTTCCCAGGCATCTGCTCGGTTATGCAAGTGAGGTGGAACCTCTGCAATTTTTGCCTGGATACTAATGACTCTAAAAGGGTGTGTATTTAACTCTTCTTTTTCATACTAGATCTGTACCTTGTATTCCCCTGGCCAGCCAGAAACTACATTTTTTCCTCTGGAAAGACTACTCACTGTGCTGTGTGCTTAGGAACTGCGCAGCCCCGTTGCCATGCCGTGGCATTCGCGGCTTGTCACCTAGGGCTTGGTTTCCCATGTTGTCATCCTTGCTAACACTGGGATCTCAGATGTTTGCAGAACATTTATATTCGTGATGGTTCTTCAAAGAAGGGCTAGAATAATTGCCTTCTACCTAGAGCAAAGTAAACCTAACTGATGAAGAGTCAATATGTACTTTTCGTACATTCCCAGATTTGAGCCAGAAAATATCTACAGACATCTACAGATGTTTTCAAGTAGTGTTTTTGAGGTAGCTCTTTTATCCTCTGCTCAGCTTTTGTCTGTTCTGACTTTTCATTGATCCTCATAAGCTGTAAGTGAGCGATAATCTGCATTTCCAGCATGTGATTCTCTTCCTGCTCACAGAGGGGGATGGTAAAGTTTTTTTCTCTGATCTAATAGGCCCTCTCATAGCTTTAACTGTTGTTTTCTCCTCTGGTTGATGAAGAATCGCTGACCTTGCAAAGAGTGCCATCTGTGATAGGAAGGACTTGGTTTAAAGTCACAAAATTTTGCATTTTCTTTAGGAAGGGGTAATTTATGACATCCATGTTCTTATCAGCCCTAACTTCCTAAAGGATAAAAAGATTGAATGGAAGCTTATAAATTACTTTATTTTATGAAAGTATGTCTGATCTCCCTCTAAAAAAAAAAAAACAAAAAAACCTCTGCTTCACTGTTTTTCTACTTTTACTTCTCTGCCATCCTTGCTTTTCTTCTCTAAAGTTCTAAATGAACTTTGACTGAACCTTGTTTGGTCTTGCCCTGACCTCTCTCCAGAGCCCAAGACCAAAAAGGAGTGCTCCATGCTAAGGGGCTTAAATGAGCTGACTCTACAGCAGTGGTTCTCAACTGGGGGCAAATTTGCCCCCCAGGACACTTTTGGCAATGTCTGGGGACATTTGGTAGTCATAGCTGGGGTGGCAGTGTGCTATTGGCATCTAGTGAATAGAGGCCAAGGATGCTGCTAAACATCCTACAGTACACAGGACAACCCCCCAAACAAAGAATGATGCAACCCCAAACATCACTAATGCTGAAGTTGAGAAACTCTGCCCTATACCATCTCAAGTCCACCATTCTGCAGAGCTTGGCTTTGGCCTTGTTCTTTCCAGGCTACAGAACTGCAGGTATGAATTTGTCAACATCACATTCTCTTAAAGAGTCTTCTACCACTATTCTTGAATCCTTGAAATCCTATTATTTGTTTCCATTGTCTTGAGCCTGCTAAAGGGTGCAAACTTTGGGAGGAGACCAGAGTTACTTTATAGGTATTTGAGAACTTAAATTCTAGGTTAGCATCCTTAGAAAATCTTTCATAGAGCCATAAGGCTTATATTTAGAAGCAAGCAACAGCCTGGCAGATTGGCATGATTTTTACCAACTGCTCAAAGGCATCCATGGCTTTTAGTGTGTCTCCCGAAAGAAAATGTCTGTTTTTTTATTCAAGTCATTTAATAGCTCTTTACAAATATTAACATATGGCAGACCGATTAGAAGCAAAAAACTCTGTATTGGTGGTTGTGATGTGACTGTTATAGAAGTATTTGTGCTGTATGCTTTGGTTAAATCTGTTTTAAAACATGCTTTAAGATTCACCATATGCAGTTGTACTTTAATTCTAAGCTCAGAGCTATGCTGGTCAGTCTCTAGTCACGCAGTGTATTATAAAGTATGTTGTGGTTGTAGAGTTAGCCAGTTCAGCATGTTCCTAATCTGAAAATTAGTGGACTACACTAGGAAATGCTATCCCATTTTCCCTTTCCAGCACCTCTTAGTTGATATCATAGTATCCTCACTTCTTTAACTAGTCTTTAGCGTAAATAAGGAAAAAAAGCCATTTATTTTCTTCTAGCCATGTATTGACAATGACTCATAAGCATATAGCTTTTTTTCAAAGGCCAGAGCATTACTTTTCAAGTGTGTAGAAGGATCTGTCTATTTCTGTTCACCTAGGTCCTGGCGGTGACTGAACTTTTTTGGCAAGGGCAGTAGCTCATTGTGATTCATTGCCAGAGCTCAACTAGGACTCAGTAAATCTGCATATTCTTTCCTGATCAGAACATGTTTTCTGGAGAGCATTGTGTTTCTATCTAGAAGTTCATTACCTCCTGCATTATTGTGGGATATTGGCTCCATGTGAATTCTAAGATCCACAGACTCATACTTTTGTGAATTGGGAATGTGGTAGGGTACGCTGAACCAAGTCAGAAAATAGTGAAATATTTCCTTGCCTCCCTCAGTTCATCACTAATAAAGTGCGTAGGCAGCAAATAGTTATGGTTTAAAAAAGAACAATTCTGCTTTCTTTGAAAGGGGCGGCAGGAAAGACAGTACAAAGGGATGTAAGTGTCCTGTCGCTAATCCCCCAGGCCAGAATCTCACAAGAATGTCCTATCAGAGGACAACTTACAACAAACTTCTAAGCAGTTGTGATTTCTGCCTTTTTCTTATTGACTAGCTCAGATATGGAATATTTTGAGGTCTGGTTCAGCTGATTAAAAAATTCTGTCTTAGAAATCATGAGTAAGAAACCATGCAAGAAAATGAAGTCCTTCATCTGTCTGCATACTCACCATGTGGGGGACGCGGGGTGGCTAGGAAATTCCAGGCTTGCTGCCCCATGTGATTCTTTTTTCCCTTTTTAAATTGAATGTAATATACAAGATGATAGGCTTCTGTGCAAGCCAGTTATTTCGTGAATCTTCATTTCCCACTGTGGTTTGTGACTTCATCAGCATTAGGCCTGGCCTGGCTCCACCTTTCTCCTCTCCAGGCACTGGCCTGACCTTTCTGTGTATCTACTGCAGGCTGTTAAATATGATGCTGACCTACCTTGTATTTTCATTCATCATCTATTTCCTCCCAAATTGAAGGGAGGTTTGTCTTGTTTTGCCAGAAAAAAAATTTGTAATAGTCTGCACGCTGGATTTGTAGGGCCGGCAAAACTGAGGCAGTGAAACTGGTTTCACTTCTGAGGCCCTTCATTTCCCGCAAGGTTAAACTCTCTAAACCCCATTTGATCCTTGGGTCATATTTTGATCTTCCTTTGGAATCTGAAAATCGGTCTCCATGTTGTATGCAGATTAGAAGTTGCCTTGTTCGCTACTCTCCCAACATAGAGTATCAGGGAGAAAGAGGCCTTATCTGTTCCTCCATACCCTCTGCTTTGACAGACTGCTAAGAATTCCTCAGGACTTCCTTTGGTTGGGGATTTTACTTTCCCAAAAGACCGATCTGATTTATTTCAGGCGTAGACAAGCTTGTCCTAGTGCTCTGCTTCAGGTCTAATCAGAAGAAACCCAGGAATAGAAAAGGTAGATGCCTTGACTTTTGTCCCTGTTGGGGGATTAAAGTGTTTATTGCCAGATTGTCAAAAACTCCAGTTCAAACTCCAGAGTTTCACCAAAAAAAGAGAAAAAAAGAAAAACAAAAAATATATATGCTTTTTCCACCTGGAGAATTTGTGACTTCTCCACCACAGCTTAGATTTTCCAAAATGGAAAGCAAAGCTTGCAGAAAACCTGTTTTCACTAGAGACATACAATTGATTCTAGTCATCAGTCTATTTCCCTCTCCTTGTTTACTCTCTGGTCACCGGTTTAGTCAGGCTAGAGGGGTAATGCGGTGATTGAAAGTAAATTTTCACTGTAAACTTGGATTGATTAACAGAAACAATTGAACCAAACAGAATCATTGCCCCAAATTTCTATCTCCAAGAATTGCTTTGTGCCCTTTTGAATTCAGGTAGTTATTCTGTATATACTTAGACAACTAGTCAGAGCTTCTTCAATATCTATTATATATTTTGAAGGTGGTATCTGGGAAGACACAGGGCAGGGTGATATTGAGACCCTGTTTATTCTTAGAAACAAAAATAGGGATAAGCCAGATTGATGTTAACATCCAATATGTGGTAGATGAAGAATCAGTGGAAATTCTTAATTGCACAGACTTTATAATCCATTATATAAAGTGTAATTCCATACTTTTTACTGTGGCAAGGGTGTGATGTGGTTGTTAATCTTTTTAATTTTTGAATCCAAACTGAATTTAAAGTGTTGAATACTTAAATCCTCACAAGTGAACTATGAACCATTTGTAAAGTGTTTCTATAACTCTTTATATCATGCGTTGGTACATCTTATCAAGTTTTTTCTGGCATGTATTCCATTCTAAACTTCTGTAAAATTTCTATTGTTGCTGTAAATATTACATAAATACCTACTCCGTGGTAACCTTCATTATCAGCATGAAATGGTTAATTTTTACTGAGCACAATGTATTTTTGAATGGATCTTCCCAAATGTCTTTAATAAAATGCAGATTTTGCACTGACTGATGTGACTGCCAGGCCATCCCAATCTTGAGCACTGTGGTCCTTTGCGTTTGAACAGTAAACAGCTCCATTTCAGTTCTTTCTTTGGAAGAAAGAACGCATTTGAATTCAAATAAGGGATAATGGGCCTTTGAAGTTGTAATCAGTTTAAGGGACAGAAATTAATGTTAAGCAAGACAAATCTTGTAACTTGATGTTGATAATATTTTTTTCTATTTATAAAGCTTTTTTCCCCTTATGGAATTTTGAAAACTTTGGTTTCTTTTGTACTTGAGTGTTGTTACCTTTGCACGTTACTAGAGGCTTGCATGGTGGTTTGAGGAGGTTGGGGCACTTGGTGCTATGGAGAAAGCAAAGATGGACAGCTTCATAAGGGTTTCTTCTTGTTCTAGAGCGCAGGGGTTGACACACTTTTTCTTTAAAGGATAGATGGTAAATGGTAAATATTAGGGGCTTTGTGGACCATAGGGTCCCTGTCACCACTACTCCACTCTGCTGCTATAGTACAAAAGTGGCATAGATCATACATAAATGAGTGTGGCTGAGGTCCAATAAAACTTTATTTGCAAAACCAGGCCATAGTTTACTGACCTCTGTTTTAAGCCCTCATTTTTGTCATTTAGGTAAGAAGCCTAACAAAGTAAATGTTCAGCCAGGGGCAAAATAATTTAAATTTTGTGGTGACTTATGTATAAAATATTCTCCAATTTCCTTTATGTTTCTAAACAAAAGGTAGGAGCTAAAATTCAGTGCTTTCCACTCTGAAAAGTACTGTCAACCAACTTTTTACTCTGAGTGTCACCTTAAGTGGCATGGAAACTTGTGGCCTGTGATTTCAACAATACTTTTATCAAGACTGAGTCAAAGTATCTGGGGCTTACAATTTTGTTATATTCATAGAACTTAACTATGGCCAGGCACAAGGCTAAGTGTTTTATTATCACATTTATTTTTCACAACAACCCGGTGAAACAGGTACTATTATTATCCCCATTTTGTAGATGAGGAAACTGGTTTACGTAGTTTATATTAACTTGCCCAAAGTCACCCAATTTGGAAGTGACAGGGCTAGGATTTAAAGCCAGAGTATGTTCCACCCTAAAGCCCGTACCCTTAAAAGTCACTGTGTCTCCGTGTATAGAAACTGACATTTAGTGTAATGGTGGTTGGTCACAATCTAATATTATTTTCTCTTTAGTAATTCAGGTTTATTCAAGTAACTCCAAAGTTCAAATATTTGAAAACAATTTCCAACACAGAGTGTATAAAAAAGTTTGACTGAAGCGACTCTAGGAACAGAAATAAGGACAACTTAGTCAAGTGAAGGAAAAGGGTAGCAAACTTAGAAAAGTCTATCTGTATTGATGGAATAAGTGTACTAATTGGAGCAGGTATAATGACCCTCACGTGTAACATGTTCTTTAAAAGCTTACAAAAATTCATGTTCTACCTTCCATTCCATTTCTGAGCAGGTGATAGTTGATTTGTTTGTAGGGTAAACATTTCATTGAAATAAGTCACTGAAGGTCCAGAGACTCTGGGGAAGTACTTAAATAAGAGCCCAAGCCAGGCTCGGTGGCTTAGCCTGTAATCCCGCGCTTTGGGAGGCTGAGGTGAGTGGATTGCCTGAGCCTGCGGGTTCGAGATCTGCCTGGGCAAGTGAGACCTCATCTCTACAATAAATCAAAAAATTAGCCGGGCGTGGTAGTGCACGCCTGTATTTCCAGCTACTTGGAAGGCTGAGGTGGAAGGATCGCCGGAACCCAGCAGGTGAGGCTGCGGTGACCAGGAGCATGCCACTGCACTCCAGTCTGGGTGACAGAGTGAGACTCCAACTCAAAAAAAACTAAGAGCCCAAGATCTAGAGTCAGCCTAAGTAGGAAGCCCTGGCTTCATCACCAATATCTCATGTGACTTGAAGCAAGGTACTTAGCTTCTCTATGCCTCAGTTTCCTTATCTTTAAAAGGAGGTAATCAAGGTAATTGTAGTACTTACCTAATAGGGTTGTTGTGAGAATTTAATGAGATGATAACCTGCAAAGCACTTGATATACTCTCAATAAGTATTAGTAATTATAACATTATTGCTATTATTTGTGCCTCAGTTGGCAGCTTCAGGAGGTTGAGAAAGAATGTCACTGAATCTTGAATGCCAATTAGAGAAAGTTCATTGGGTGACCATGAAGCACTTGAGATATGTGTTTCCTATTTGATCTTCATATTGTCCCTGTAAGGTTAGGGTTAAGAACAACCCAGCTTAGACTTATTCTTGGGATCACAGGGGAAGCAACAGCCCTTGTAAGCTGTTAGTCAGCAGGCCCTAGCAACCCAGCTCCAAGTGGACAGAAAGACAGGCTTCTGTCAGCATCCATTCAAAGGCTCGCTTTAGGGGTGCAATCTTTTGGGCTCTGAGAATGAATTCATATCCGTACCTCTATTTTGAAATACCTTTGCTTTGTCCAAGAAACCTCCTCCCACACTGAGTTCCAGAATCAGCTCAGATTTTTTTCTTAATATTGGCAACGCTTAATGCTACTTGTTTGTTCATAACATTTCATTTAATTTAAAAATCTGAAAAATGTTGTGTATATTTTACCAAAATTAAAAAAAAAAATCTCCAAGTGTAGACCACGTTCTAGCATTTCTAAAAATAAAAGTAAACATGTTAAAATAAGGTGAGTGAGTTTTTGCTACATTATATATATTTTTTAATTAAATATTTCCCCTACCAAAAACATGATACTGCAAACATAGTTCATGTGCTTGACAGCAAGCCTTCAGATTTCCCTCAAGAAAAGTTTTATTTTTTATAATTCTGTCGTGAATTGCAACGAAGTAAATAATTAGTATGCTGTTGTAAGCCAGTTACCTGCAGATAAATGTTTTATGGAACTCAGTACCTTATTGTATATTAAATTCTGAAATATTGAGTAATTTCCAGTGTGAAATCCCAGCTGATTTCTTTGCCGAACTGATAGATTGATCATAAAATTTTTATGGAAAGTCAAGAAACCCAGAATAGCCAAAACAGTTTTGAAGAGCAAAGTTGGATGACTCACATGTCCCAATTTCAAAACTTACTACAAAGCTACAGTAATGAAGATAGTGAGGTAATAGAATTTTGAATCTAGAAATAAACTCTCACATTTATGGTCAGTTGATTTTGATGAGGGTGCCAGGACCATTCAATGGGGGAAAGAATAGTCTTTTCAACAAATGGTGGTGGGACAACTGTATATCCACATGGAAAATAATGAAGTTGAACCCCCTACTCACACTATACACAAAAAACTCAAAATGGATCAAAAATCTAAATGTAGGAGATAAAACTATAAAACTCATAAGAGAAACACAGGGGTATATCTTCATGACCTTGGGTTTGGCAGTGGTTTCTCAGATATGACACCAAAAGAACAAATAACCAAAGAAAAATAAATCAGACTTCATCAAAATATTTAAAATTGTGTGCTTCAGAGGACTCTATCAAGAGAATGAAAAATTTGACCCACAGAACAGGAGAAAATATTTGCGAATAGTATCTGATAAAGGAAGTATATCTAAAGAATACAAAGAATTAATAAACTCATTGTGTTGCAAGCTGGTTTTAAAATGGGCAAAGGATTTGAATAGATGTTTCTCCAAAGAAGATGTACAAATGGCTGGTAAACACACAAAAAAGATACTCAACATCATTAGTCATTAGGAAAATGCAAATCAAAAACACAATAAGACTCCACCTCACGTATACGAGGATGGTTATAATCAAAGACAATAACAAGAGTTGTTCAGGATATGGAGAAATTGGAACCTTCATATGTTGCTGGTGGGAATGTAAAATGGAACAGCCACTTGGGAAAGTATTTCCTCAAAAAGTCAAACAGAGTTATCATGTGACCCAGCAATTTCCCAGGTATATACCCAAGATAAATGAAAACATACATCCACACAAAAACATGCAAATGTTCATAGCAGCGTTATTCATAATAGCCAAAAAGTGGAAACAACCCAAATGTGCATCAGTGGATGAATGGATAATAACAGTGGTATGTCTACACAATGGAATGATATTCAATAAAAAGGAATGAAGTACTAACAGAGACTGTCACATGGATGAATCTTAAAAACGCTATGCTTAAGTGAAAAAAGCCAGTCTCAAAATACCACGTTATAGGATTCCATTTATATTAAATGTCCAAAATGGGCAAATCTATAGAGACAGAAAGTAGATTAGTGGTTGCCTAGGGCTAGCGTGGGCAGTTGGGTTGAGGGGTAATGGCTAATGGGTGCAGGGTTTCTCTTTGGGGTGATGAAAACTTCCTAAAGTTTATTATGATAACGGTTGCAGTTTAGATGAGTGAATATTTTGTGGTATGTGAACTTTATCTCAATAAAGCTGTTACAAAAGTTTCCAGCATGAGCAATTATTTGGAGAAGCTTCATTCCTGCTTCATAGTTTCCAGTTTCCTTCTTTTTCTCTGACCTACTCTCTTACTTGTATCCTGTGTTTGATGTGTGAGTATACACCAAACAAAGGATATAAGTCTTTAACTCTTAGGCTACTGTCGTTTTAGTCTGACAGTCCATGTTATGATAAAAGTTGATTCATCTTTCCAACTAAAGGTCTCCTCCATTCAGGCATTCTGTTCAAAATAATTTGTCCATGTGTCCTAAGGCCAGAGATACCCCCCCATCCTGAAGTGATACATTTATATTTGAGAGAAGATGGGACAGGAAAACCATTTTTCCAGCTTCAAGCATACAGTATGGGGGTTAGAAAGATTCCGGGCGATATAGGGCTTTTAGGAGGCTGCCCGTTCGCAGAGAAGGTGAATGTGATGTCCAGGGCCATGTTCGTGTGAGTCCATTTACTTGCCTTGGCATTTGAAAATGGAAAATAACCTGGAAAAAGTTGTTCAGGGCCAGGAAAGACTTTGGATTCCCAGTCTCTTGGGAGGGTCTTCAGCCTTTGATTTTACCTCTTCTAGGCTCCTGCTTTCCATATACCTTTCCTGCCCCCTCCGCCATGTTAACAGACTCTCCCAGAGAAGGGTCTGAAAATGCGGACTGCACTATAAGTGACAAACAAGACTTCCTAGCTCCTGCTGAATGAGCCTTCTCTGGGAAGGCAAGGGCAGGCCGGACTCATTTCTTCCCAAAGAAGTTTTCAGGAGCAGGCATGTTTGTGTTGCAAGGCGTTGGTTGGCGGGCAAGAAACCACATGACCCTTTTTATGACATGAGTCCTCCCCACTTCCTGCAAAGCATGTAGTTAGTTAATGGGCCTCCTCTGAGTAGCCAATGATAGCCAGTTGTTCTCAAAACATGTTAATTTGTTGAAAAATGCTAGCTCTACTTAAAGATGTTCTGGTCATTTGGGATTCCTACATATTGGGAAACTTGGCTGCTTACATGTGCAACCTGGCCCGTATACTTACCTAAATGGTGACCCCAGACTTGAGTACTTTGTCTGATGGTTGTAGGATGGAACTGTACATAATGAGATATCTGGCCCCTCCCCAGTCCCTGTCATGGAGGTGAAAACCCCAAGCAGGGGAGCCACTCCTACCTTGGTAAGTCATTTGCCATGTACAAACTTTCAAGATACCAGGCATCCACCACACTCATTCCTGCCACTCAGTCACCCTGGAAGCCTTCAGCTGCCTACCCAGTACTCTAAAGTCCTCTTTGGCCATGATTTAATGAAAACAGAGCTAGGAGGAGCTGCAAGCCTCTTCCCCTTCTGCATTCAAAGCCAGACTTTATGAATCCGTATGTTCCTATCTCGAATATGGTAAAGCAAAATAATTTTCACAGTATCAGGGCTGGGGTTTTTTTGTTGTTTTCTTTGTTTGTTTGTTTTTTTGAGTTGGAGTCTCACTCTGTTGCCCAGACTGGAGTGCAGTGGCTGCTCCCGGCCACCGCAGCCTC